>NW_007726982.1:439876-442478 GCF_000696425.1 Galeopterus variegatus | reverse complement strand
CGTAAGTTTTCAGTTCTCTCGGGTAGATCTTTAGGAGTGAAATTGCTGGGTCTTATGGTAACTCTATTTTTAACTTTTGAGAAACTGCCAGCTTTTGCCTACAGTGTCTACACCATTGCACATTTCCATGAGTAATGTATGAGGGTTCCAATGTCTCCACATCCCACTGACACTAATTATTGTCTGTCCTTTTTATCATAGTTATCCTAGTGGGTGTGGAGAGACGTCTCATTCTTGTTTTGCTTTGCATTTCCCTTATGACTAATGATGTTGAATATATTTTCATGTGTTTATTGGATATTTGTATATCTTGGATAAATGTCTATTCAAAACTTTTGCTCATCTTATATTATCTTTTCTATTGTTGAGTTGTAAGAGTTCTTTACATATGAAGGTACTTCAAAAGTTCATGGAAAAACAGAATTGAAAGATAATATGAGTCTTTCCATGAACTTTTTGAAATGCCCTTGTATTCTAGATGCTAGACCTTTATCATATGTATGATGTACATTCATTTTCTTTCACACCATGGGTTACCTTTTTACTTTATTGATGATGCCTTTTGAAGCACAAACATTTTGAATTTTGAGGAAGTCCAATTTATCTATTTTTTTCTTTGCTTGCTTGGGCTTCAGGTATCATATCTAAGACATCACTGCCTAATCCAAGGTCACGAAGACTTACATCTACATTTCCTTCCAAGAGTCTATTAGTTTTAATTCTTATATGTTGAACTTTGGTCTGTTTTGGGTTAATTTTTGTATATAGTGTGAGGTAGGGGTCCAGCTTCATTCTCATGCATGTGGATGTCCAGCTGTCCCAGCACCATTGGTTAAAAAGACTGTCCTTTCCCCACTGAATGGTCTTGGCACCCCATCAAAAATCAATTGGCCACAGATGTTTGGGTTTATTTCTGGACTCTCAACCCACTTCTATTGATCTAGATGTCTATTCTTATGCAAGTACCACACTGTCGTGATTAGGGTAGCTATGTAGTAAATTTTGGAATCAGGAGCTAGAGGATTTTGAAATCAGGAGCTAGTAGTGTGTTTTAGTCTACAACAGGACACTGTGAGTGTTCTGCGAATGAGCGTAAATGGACTACATGGAATACAAACTGGACGAATCTCATAACATAGGGTGACTGAAGGAGGTCATGTCTTGTGGGGACCCTGTGTGATCTTGCTCATACAAAGTTCACACACGGCAAGGGTTATCTGTGCTGGGAGGAGTCAGGAGAGTGGCGTGTCTGGGATGGGGGTGGTGACCGACAAGAGACAAGGGCCTGTGGGGGACGTTAGGAGTGTCCTGTCCCTTAGTCCAGATGCCAGTTACCCATATGAACCCATTTGTGAAAGTCCACTGAGAAGTACAGAAGTGATTTGTGAGTTTTCTGTACTACTTTATATCCCAATAAAATTTACTAGATAAAGAAAAGACAAAGACTGTCGAGGTCACCTAGGCGCAGACACAGCAGTGAGGAGAGTCGTCACTCACTTAGTGCACACTTCCCGAGCTCTTCGCAGGTGCAGAGCACTGAACATACATACGTGTCAGCTGACAGCCAGTGAGTGCCGGCGACGTGCGCCCTCCGATCTCAGTGTTCCACATACATCCTTTCACTACATCCTTATGACTCCCTAGAGGGGAAAACATTATTGCCTGCATTTTGGATTGGAGGAAACTGAATTTAAAGATTAACTGATTTGTCCCAAATCATGTGGCTAGTGGGTGGCAGAGCCTGGATTCTAGCCTGTTGTCTGACTGCAGATTATATACTTCCCACCCTGCTCCCTCACCACCTCTCTCTGTCGGTGCAAGCGGCCTGGGAGAAAGTCTGGCTGGGTGACTGCTTTCCACCCAGTGACTACACAGGGCAGCTACTGAGTGGCTGAGGTGGCAGAACGTGCTCAGGACCTCATCCAGAAAGCTACGCAGGAGGAGCGGATGCCGTGGAGCAAGTGGTGGCCATGGAGCACTTGTAGCCTCCAGGAGTCCAGAGGAGATGAAGGTTCAGATGCAGGGTTTGCGGTGGTCAAGGGGGTCACAGGGTGACATGGGTGAAGGGTCTGGAGGTCCCGTAGGATGTGGATCATGACATAAGAGAATGGTGGGCATCCCACCTGGGGAGGATGGACAGGAGGGTGGGGTCACACAGACGCAGATGGAAGGCCAGGTTAGGAGGCATGAATGGGATGGGTAGGTGGATAACGCAGGAGCCCTGGAGCCGGCAGAGGTGCAGAGGTTTCCCATGGTACGGAGTGGAGGGTCACGAAGGCCTCTGGATGCCTCACAGAGGCCACAGGGGGCAGGGGATGCTGGGAGAGGCTGCAGGGGACAAGGGCCCACGCTTCAGCCCACATGGGAGGAGGGGCTTGCTAGGGAGAAGTCTTCTCCAGGATGGCATGGCCGGACTCCACGACCAGCCAGCACCTCCTTTGAGCGTGTGGGCAGCCGAGCCTCCAGCCTCATCCGGGCTGGTCCTTAGTCCTGGAGTCCTTCTTTATGAGTGCGGGAATGCGTCCCGTGTGCCAAGCTCACCTGTCTAGACTCTAAGATCCATGAAGGCAGTGACTCTGTCTTATGCTGTAATCCCAGCATC
>NW_007726982.1:433696-439851 GCF_000696425.1 Galeopterus variegatus | reverse complement strand
CTGTCTAGACTCTAAGATCCATGAAGGCAGTGACTCTGTCTTATGCTGTAATCCCAGCATCACGGACACAGCCTGCACCCTGCGGTGCGTTACCCATTTACACTCAGCATCATTAAGATGCTGGAGATGTTGACAGAACGGACAAGGGAGGGGAACCTGTCTAGACTCTAAGATCCATGAAGGCAGTGACTCTGTCTTATGCTGTAATCCCAGCATCTCGGACACAGCCTGCACCCTGCGGTGCGTTACCCATTTACACTCAGCATCATTAAGATGCTGGAGATGTTGACAGAACGGACAAGGGAGGGGAAGGAGAGCTGCCGGTCCACGGGAACGCACGTCCATAAACTCCGATGAGCGTTCTGAACCTAATAGTTTGTCCGTGAAGAAAGCAATTGTGGCCTGGTGTCGTCCTTACAGTCACCCACCCCCCAACTTCCCTCAAAGCCGTAGAGTACTTTTTAAAAAGAAGCACCCAATTTAGCACTGCTGGGTTGAATCTTATTCCTGGACAGACACCAGGAGGCATGTGTGGTTTTCAAGAGCTTCTCACACTCCTCAGTGATGCAGTCCCCTCAGTCCCATGTGCCGTCAGGTGTCTGTGATGAAACAGGCGGAGGGGACAAAGGAGTCCCTCTGTCACCCATCCTCCTGCCTATGAAACTCTGTCTGTTCTCAGCAGAGACCGTGACAGTATATTTCACATCACCTGCTATCGGTGCAACCTTGGGGTCAGAGGCACTGTTTTTCAAGACTGTAGGGAAATGACTTCTCCTGGCAATGTTAAAAAGCAGGGAATGGTCTTGCCGTTCACCGCTTGGGTGGAGACACGTTTGCAAGGTTGAGAGTTGGTGCGACAGAATGATGCCGCCTGAATATTTTTTGCATGCCTCAGTCCAGCCTCATCCTCTATCCCAAGCACTTCACCATCCATTTGTAGTTTTGAATAACAAGATACAGAGCTCGTGGCCTCTGAGGGTTTCAGCTTCTAATCTTCCTAATTCATTTCTCTGAACGAGCCATCTTTATCTGCTAGTTTAATGACAATATTCCAATCACCTGCCAATTCTTGTAATATTCCAATTCCTCCTTTCTCCATTTCCTAATCTGTGACATTTGTTTTTAGAAGAATAAGCATCACAGTGTACCTGTTAACTGTTATTTAAAATCTTCCAAGGTTGGGCTATGCAATCAGAAGCTACTAATTTCTGACTTTTCTCTTTGAAATGCTTAAAAAACGGGCGGTTTTAGAGGCAATTTATTTGCTACACCCTGAGAATTTAAGCTCTTGTAAACATTCTTTAATTTTTAAATATACATTTTAAGCCATTAAAGTGCAGCCAATCTGAATAAAATGTTGCCCCAAGAACTTCACTTGGTAGTTTAAAATTAAATTTTAAAATATTCTGGAGCTGTAACAGGGAGGGATTAATCTCAGCATCTTAAACAAACACATCCGCTCCTCCCCTCCATCGATACATCTCTCTTATACTGTTTTCTAACTTTCGAAGTGTCCAGGGGACAGGACACATCATACCCCTGATGGAAGAGTGCACCACCTCAGAAAGTTTGACTTTTGCCTCACACACAAAATCACCCATGAATCTGATCAGGCCTCTGGATCCCACCTCTAGGAAATTTGCAGGTTAGAGGAGTCCATTAAAACACACTGTGAGTGAGGTACAGCCTGCAAAACTCAGAATGGTCAGGGCAGACCACTGGCTTCCTTCCAGATGAGCTGGCAAGACCGAGAAGGAGGGAAACCCATCTGCCAAAAGAGACTGCAAAGGCGCATCAACTAGTCACAAAGTGTGCACCTTATCTGGATCCCATTCAAACAAATGATATTTAAAGATGACATCTGAGGCCCCTGGACATCTGGACACCAGCTCCTGAGAATCCTCTTGGTGGGTGGTGCTGTTCCCCGTACCTCAGCACAGGTTATTGTTTTCCTTGATGCAACTTTCTTAAAAACAGCTCTGCCTCAAGTCAGATGTGGCACCCGAGTCTGCCCAGCCTGCCGAGTGGCCCCGCCCAGTACTGAGGCTCTGAAGTCACAGTGGTCACTCCTGGACGAGCGGAGAAGTCACTGACCACTTTCAGCCCAAAGGGCTTGTGCCTTTCTGGAGATGACTGATCCAAGTCAAGAAGTGCAGACACCACGAGATGGGTCAATACAGCTGCGTGGGGCTCAGCCAGGTCCCTGCCTTAGGTGCTCCAGGAGGGGCAGGCCTGGACCAAGAAGGAAAACGCCCCAGTCTGACAAGCCAGACAGCAGCTGGTCCAGGGCACTGGGAGCAGACCAGGAACCAAAGCTGAGCTGATGCATTTACTCAGGGATGGAAGATCCACAGGCAGAAAACAGGAGAGTCCAGGAAGGGATTCAAGAGGGGAACACACAAAATCAGCAAATGGGGAAGAGAGGAGGCCAACGGTAAACTCAGGGGAAGGAGTGGTCGCATGGCATCAGTCCATTTTCTGCTACTGGAACAGAACACCACAAGCTGGATATGTCATAAAGAAAGGAGATTCATTTCGCTTGTGGTTCTGGAGGCTGGGAAGTCTAAGAGCATGGCACCGGCATCTGGTGAGAGTCATCCCACAGCACAAGGTGTCCACGGTGAGGAAGCCCTCAGGTGAGACAGGCAGCAAGAGAGGGAGGGGCTGGCTCATCCCGCTCATCAGGAACCTGCTCCCATGATAGTGGTGTTCATCCCTTCGTGAGGGCAGAGCCCTCATGGCCTAATCACCTCTTAATGCTTTACAATTGCAATTAAGTTTCCAACACGCGAACTCTCCAGGCACACATTCAAACCATAGCACATGGTGAATAACGTTTTGCAAAGTCATGACAAAACGTGGAGTACCTGAGCTAGCAGGGAGGGGATGGAGGGATGCTGGGGTCTGGTATTTTGAGAAGCAATTAAAGAATAATGTCTAGAATTGACAAATTACAAAAAAAAGCAGTGGAAGCCTCTAGAACAGTTGATGGTGGCTGATCCTCTAGGAGTGAGCAGTGTGATAAGAGCACAAAACAGGAATAAACTGGTTTTTGTTATTGTCCTTTCTCAAGCGCCATCAAGCTTTCAGGATGATGTTCTCATGCTGATAGAGTTTGCATTTGCTGTCCCCTCTTCAAGCGCCATCAAGCTTTCAGGATGATGTTCTCATGCTGATAGAGTTTGCATTTGCTGTCCGCTTTAAAACTCATGTGGAAATTTGATCTCCAATGTGGCAGTATTGGAAACTGATTGAGTCATGGGGGCGGATCCCTCATGAATGGATTAATGCTGTCCCTGGGGGAGGGGGGATTAATGAGTGAGATCTCACTCTATTAGTTCCTGTGAGAGCTGGTTGTTTATAGGACCCTGGCACCTCCTCTCTTTTTCTCTTGCTTCCTCTCGCCATGTGATCTGCTTGTATCCACCAGCTGCCTGCTGCTTTCCGCCATGAGTAGAAGCAGCCTGAGGCCCGTGCCAGATGCAGCTGTCCCAGAATCATAAGCCAAATAAACCTCTGTTCTTTATAAATTACCCAGTCTCAGGTAATTGTGTTATAGCAACACAAATGGACTAATACACAAGCTCCTCTGATTAAAAACACAACTAAGCTCTAGACAGAGCTACAGCCACCTAACCCCTAACTTGAACGTTCCACAGAAACATCACTGCCACTGACCGCAGGACTCCTCAGTGGGGAAAGGGGAGGTGCCTTTGAGGATCATGGACTGACCCTGACGGTGAATCTGAGCTGTTTATAAAGGGGCATCACATGATACTGATGTTTGGAAAGTAAAATAAAAAGGAAACAGACTTTTATTTAATTCTTAAAAGCACACAGAAAAAATGGAAACCCAAAATGTGCTTAGGCCTCACCTGCCCACCAGCTGGTCAGCTCCTGCAGGGCAGAGGGCACCCGTCACACACAGAGATCACGCTAAGGGGTTGAACTGGATGGACGCCCATGTCCCCAGCCCCCTGCCTCCCCCACCACTCTCAATCCTCTACAATAGCCACATGCCCCAGACTGGCCTCAGGGCCGGCCACTCCAGGGCAGCCCTTTGGGAGGAGAGACAGTGTTCTGGCTACTCCAGGTGTGCTCTGATGACACCCAATCAGTGGCCAGGGAAGCCTAGTCACCACCATGAATCCTATGGGGAACGCACACGCAAAGAACCAGGGCATGGGCGCGGGCGCCACAATCCCCAGTACCCAGCGGAATGTTCACTGCAGGTACTGCATGTGGCACTTGATGGGACGGGGATGGTGCAGGCACTTGTGGCTTTAGTCCCACATGCAATCACCTCTGACAGACACTCTGCTCTCCTCTGAGCAGGTGGCACTGCTGGCAGAACCCTGGCTTGGGAGGACGACCTCTGCCTGGCTTCCCAACCCTCTACTGCCTCCTGGTTCTTTCATTCCCCTGGCCATCCCCTCCCTGAGTCCTCTCTCCACCTTCTGGTCAGAGATGCCACTCCTGAGGCCACCCAGCATGCTTCTGCCCACCCCGCACCCAGGGCCAAGGTTCTGGCCGTCCATCTCCACCACCTTCCTGCCTTCTCTGTCACCCCACGATGCTCCTGCCTCAACCTTCAGAGACTCAGATGACCCGGGGGCTCAGGCCGCCTCTCCCAGCCCACTCTGTTCCTCTTTACTGAAGACACTGGCCATGGGTCCCATCTCAGGCCCTCCCCTCTCGCTCGCCATCCATCCTACAAACCTAGGGTTGTAATGGTGATCATAGTGTCCTGGAGCTGGCCACGGCCCTGACTAGAATAGAAGTCCAGTGGAGGAGCTGTGGCCTCTTTAGAAAAATGCACACTGAAGGCACAGCAAGGCTGAGCAGGCGCCCAGACACCCAGCCCGATGGGTCCCGGCGCCTACAGAGTCCATGTGAGAAGGTGGACCTCACTCTGCCGATGCGGGATCACTGGGATGCAGGACGCGCATCTGTGAGTGACTCTGCAGCTTGGTTAGCTTGCTCTTCCCACAGTGCACCCTTAACCAGCGTGACTACCTTAGACACTGCATTTCCCAGTGATCTGGACAATGTCTGCCCTCTGAGAGAAGTGAATGTCTTAGGACCTAGCCCGTCAGGGCTCCCCCACAAGTGACTCTGGGTCATGTCTCCGGCCATTGCACCACATGGAGAAAGAGCTGGAGCTGGAGGACAGGGTGCTCTCCAGGGTGCCCTCCCAGGACAGAAACCGACGAGATATAAGGTGTGTGCCTCCTGTCACCGCTATGGTCCTTTGTAATGTGAAAATTCCATGCCAAACTGGCTGGTTCTAAATGACGGTGTCCAGGTGAATCCCTTTAGATCCGATGTGGCAGGTACCAGGGCTGGCAGAGCGCCGTGTGGCTCCGCTCACCCACTGTCATCCTCACCACTAGCAAAGTGGGGAGAAGCACCACACGGTGTCCAGGTGAATCCCTTTAGATCCGATGTGGCAGGTACCAGGGCTGGCAGAGCGCCGTCTGGCTCCGCTCACCCACTGTCATCCTCACCACTAGCAAAGTGGGGAGAAGCACCACACGGGTCCTCCTAGAGACAGAGCACTATGTCCCTTGGACACACGTGCCACCAGAAAAGAATCTGGGACTAAAACACCCCTGAGCCCTGCCCTGGTGTCCACTTGGCTCAAACTCCTAGGGCAGGGCCCAGCTACCTGCTCGCCATGGTCTGTCCATTGTGATCACAGCTCCACCTGGATGCTTGGGGAGTCAGCCACACCTGTCCTTGGAAAACAACAGAACTAACAGGTCTTGGCACAAGAAGTGTCAAAGTGGCAGGTGTTAAAAATCACCATGGGTCTGAGGTCCTGGCTGAGGATTCACAGCAGGCACCTCAAGTCTAGCTCAGGGAGCTGCTCTCTCTCCACCCACTCCACTGCCTGATCTCCAGCCTCACTTCCCAGTATGGGGATGCTGGGCCAGAGCTGTGCCCCAGACACAGATGGGGAGCCACGCCCTGTGGCTCTCACGGTCCAGCATGAAGACAGAATGAATCGGTGAAGCAAAGGCCTCCCTCCCCCGAATGTATAGGGGATGATTTATTTATTTTATTTTTATTTATTTTACAAATATTTATATAAAGCTTCCCCTATGTCAGAAGACCGTGTGGCACAGATGTGCACACACACCGATTTAGTCCCC
>NW_007726982.1:427668-432826 GCF_000696425.1 Galeopterus variegatus | reverse complement strand
AGCTTCCCCTATGTCAGAAGACCGTGTGGCACAGATGTGCACACACACCGATTTAGTCCCCAAACAAGGCGGTGCAGGGTCATTTCATGCACAAGTGCATATATGCATGTATATGTGTGTGTTTATGCACACATGTGTATGTACACACATGTATCTGTGCATGTGATACTGCCCGAGAAACAATTTCAGCTGCTCACATGAAAACCTAAGTGGCATGGGGCCATGTCCATGAAGGCGGACTTCAGATGGCAAAAGATACGGCTCCTACTCCTGTCAGCAGGAGCAGGTACTTGGGAACATTCTAACTTTGAAGGGTTCTTTCCACCGTCACTGACGGACGTGTTTGAAAGCCTTAGGAGACACCAGACTCTGTACCTGTCCCAGGGATACAGAGACTGAGGGGGCAGCCCCACCCCATCCCCACAGGCAGTGGCTGGAGATGCACAGATCTGCAAAGAACACAAACCAGGGTGGAAAGCTCTTGCTGCGCTTTGGGGCTAATGAAGTATTTGAGAGGCTGAATCCAGTGAGAGCTGTTTGCACTTGGGGGGCACCTCACCCAGCCTGACAGGGTCAGAAAGGGCTGCTCAGGACTGCGGACACCCCCAGAGGGCAGCACATTTGTTTGGCTGTGTCCCGTGGCCAGGTGCCTCGGAGATGCCCAGAGTGTTTGTTGAATGAATCAGTGAGGGAGCACTTGGGCCACTGAGAAGGTGATGACACCCACTTAGAGACGAAGGGAGGGGAGGAGCAGCTGTCTGTTGGTTTTCTAAGTCACTGCTGTCCCACAGCATCCGACAGGCGCCGTCCACTACAGCCCTCTGCCCTCTGAGCCCCGTCCAGTGTGCAACGTGTGCACTGAGAGGGAAGAGAGATGCCCGACTCCAGGACAGCCCGGCCCCCGCACCCTCAGGCAGATTCTCATCCTCCTGTGAGACATTGCCAGGTCCTCCTGTGAGTTTCTTCTCTGTATTTCAATCTTCTAGACAGGCCAGCTTGTCACGGACCAGGTAGGGTGTGTATCCCCAGGCAGCGTGTAAATCACTTTACCCGCTCTGTTCTCGCACACTTCATATCTGTTTCTATTGTAGCAGAAAACACACACCCACACACCCCTCCCTAACACAGACACACACACCTCTCCCTACCTTGATTTTTTGGGAAAAAAATTGCCTGAGAAGTACACAGCACTTTGCAGCACTGTGGTTAACCCAGTACTTGCAGGGAGACCTTTGGAACGTGTCACATGTTGCCAGAATTCACAGGCACTGGAAACACTGGGGGTCCCTTGAATGTTAACACAAGGTGCGGGTGTCTGACACACACATGCACACACATGCACATGGGCACACACTCACTCATGGGCAGCAAGAGTCTCCTGCCCGCCAGTGACAAGCATGAGTGGCAGCAGTATCAGGAGGCATGCTGCTCTCTTGACAGCCTGGCCAAGGGCTCCAGCAGCTGGACGAGGAAGGATGGCAAGAGAAAAGAATTTGTACGGAGACCATGAGAGGGAAGCCCATGTCGCCAACTAGCCCTTTCAAGAAAGAGGAGGATGGGACGGAGTGGGGGACATCACACCAGGCAGATGACCTAATGCAGATGATGCGCAGCCTGGGTGTGGGAAGTCTGCAGGGCAGTTGTGTCCCTCCGTCGCAACTGATAGCCGCCACCCTACGGGAAAAGCCTGCTTACCTCTGACAGGCTGTCGGCGGTGTTGGCACATGGCCAGCAGCAGCATTTCGACACGTTAACTGGCCTTCCACGGAATACACTCCACTTGCCACATGCACACTAGCTAGACATGGCCACACTTTAGCGTTTTAAAGGTAATTTTTAACATGGCAAACTACTTGGTCTTTTAAAAAAGCTGCGGTTGTTCCATGTGTGAGTGATAAACAGTCACATTGTCCCTGATGTCACCTGGCACAGCCGGCCCTCACGAAATCCATGGTGCTGTCAGGGTGTGGGGCACTTTTGTCCGCCTGGAGCCCCAGTAGGTCCTGCTCAAGAATCTTTCTAATGGACCCTCCTTATTTATCTGCATGTTTAGTTTCTTATCACATGAACTGGAGTTTACCCAGCCTGTGTATTTGCCAAGTTCCAAGACCTAAGTCGTATGCCCCTTCCCTAGATTAAAAATTCTAGTTTTGTAACTTACGAACCCCTCTTCTTCTGCAGGAGCAGAGAGGCTAAGCAGTTTTCAGGAGCGAGTGGCGGGCAAGGCTTCCAGTCCACGCCTAACTTGTCCAGGTCATTCTCCAACTTTCTCCTCCAGAATGGTCTCTACCTTGGCACCCTGGCCCTCATAGTCAAGTGCCAGTGGCAGGGGCTGGGGTGGAGCAGAGCAGCGTGGGGTCAGGTGTTTGTCCCTGTGAACACAGAGAGATGTGCCAAAGGTCGTTGCTCTGTGGCTGCTGCCACACACACCGTTCTAATTCCTGGACACACGTCCCACAAGCTTCCTTCAAAGACTCCAGATGCCCCTGGCTCCCACTGGGCTCCCGTGACAGAATATTCACGGAACTGACACCAGAAGTCCCATTCCCACTTTTCTGGGCAAGCTACACGTCTAAGCAGGGTTCCTCGACCTCGGCACCCGTGGTGTCTGGAGTTGAACAGTTCTCTGCTGCAGGGCTGTCTTGTGTGCTGTGGGATGTTTAGCAGCATCCCTGGCCTCTGCCCACTAAACGCCACTAGCACCCCCCACCCCACAGTTGTCACAACCAAACATGCCTCCAGGCATTGCTGATGTCCCCTGGGGGGAGGCGGCAGAATTGTCCCTGGGTGAGAGCCACTGATCTAAAGAGAGCCATGTAGCCCAGGGGGACCAAGCATTGCCAAGGGACAGCTGTGGGGCCTTGGGGGTGTGAAGCAGCCCTCCTGAGGTCCTCAACTATGACCGAGAGGCAATCATGCTGCCATACTCATTTTAGCTTGGTGGAAAGTGCATCCTCGCTGATGGCAGAAATAACCCAGGTCAGAATCTGAGCTGCTTCCAGAATCCCTGAGAGATGTGAAGGTTACTGGCAAGTGGTCACTGTGAGCAGCTCCAGCAGGGCCAGGAGCTCTCTGTTCCCTTCCCCTGAACATCCACAGGGCGAGGAAGGCACTGTTCCAGTACAAACCTCACCGAAGGCCCATCTGCACTTGCGAGATCACTTGTAATCACACGCGGTTCGCGAGTCTGCGCAGCAGCCTCCTTGTTCACGGAGACGTGGCTGCACCACCCCCTTGAATCTCTTGGCTTTCGTCTTGGAACCACAGATCACAGAGGAGTTGTGTTTTGTTTTTGTTTTAAAATTTATAACTGACGTTAGAAAGAAGGCCTGGCTTGGCAATGTTGCAAGTGACAAATGAATCCTATTAAGGTTGTGAAATTAGCAAAGCTAAGCGACATCAGCAAATGCAGCAACATTTTTATCACTTGAGTGAACACTGCCATCCAAACTTTTAGTGACAAAAGAAACTGCCGCTTTTCTGAGTCACAGGAACTTCAGACATCGTTTACAGAGTCANTTTTCTTCATGCCAACATAAAAAATATTCCCAACATTGTGCAAAATACAATTTTTGTTCATTAAAAGGGTTGTTACTTTCATTATCATGGAAAACTGTAATATTTCAGAGCCTCATAACTTAGACCGTGTCTGTGAAGAGCGTGTCTGTTACAAGTTAAAACAGTGACATAATTAGCTGCACACGCCTCAGACTGGTGGACGTGCACCGTCTAAACTACCAAGTGCCGGGGGACAGTGCGGGCGGAGGGGCCCTCTCGTGCGCTGCTGGAGTGAAATCGGCAATGGCCTTGTTGGAGAAGTTAGAAATCCCAGGAAAGCTGGACATGCGACTGCCCTCTGACCCAGCAAGTGCAGCTAACCACTGAATGGGTCGGGGGATACGCTGGGGCCAGCGTCGCACACTATTCCGATGGTAGAGCAGAAGCTTCCTCAACTAGTCAGGATAGGGTGGGCATTGCTGCATTCACGACCAGTCCCCAAATTACACTAGCATAACCCAATGTGAGTTTATTTCTAGCTTGGGTAGAGTCTGGCATGGGTCTCAGCAGACCTCTGGGCCGGCTGGCTCTTGGGTGTGAGCTCCGCATCCCGGCTGCTTTGAATTTATGGATCTCCCCACGAGAAAGCAGGTCCTGGGAAACCTCACGTGGGCAGATTCATGTTTCGGCCTTGGGCGATGTTTCCACTTGCATTTCATTGCCCAGAGCCAGCTGCGCAGTCACAACGAACGTCCAGGGCAACATGGAGCCATCCTGCCAGGTGTCCTGATGGACAGCAGAAGCAGGAAGCTGGTGGGATGTGACAATGGCCACAGGCGACCCAAGTCCTTGGAGGAGAGAGGAGCAGGCTGCAGCACACTGACTGCATGGGCAGCTTCACTGACATGGAGAGATTCAAAAACAGCATGAAGTAAAAAAACAAGGGAAATAAAGCCCATTTCCAGGCAGATAGAGTGTGATGCCATTTATACAAGTTCCCAGCGAGTCTACGGGAGAACCTAGCGTGCTTTCTGCACTCACACAACACAGCAAAGCACAAACACATGCCACAGGGTTGCTCCGGGGAAGGAGGGGATGTCACCTTTTCTGTAATGGTCTTATTTCTTTTAAACATTTGGAACTAATAAAGTGATCTAATGCTAACATCTGTTAATTCTGGATGGGGGCACCCCAGCATTTCCTATGTCATTTGTACTTCTCGGAGCTCTGTGGAATTAACCAGTGCGCTTGCTAAAAACAGAAATGCACCCCACGTGTAAAACACACGACAAAGCAGCACACAGAGCGCTGCCTGCCAGGCTAACACTGGGCATGGTGACTCCCCAGGGAGCTCCACCTCTGGACCTCCTCACATCTGCTTTTCTCCTGGTGTTTCCAACTTCGCAAGCATTCTTCATTAACTCACACACATAGCGTGTCCACTAGGACAGCAGATGATCAAGAATTCTACGTTTCGATTAGTAACCTCGGCAAACAGATCTGGAATTAAAGATGACTACAGTATTTAATTATTTTCTGATGAGGGGCAGAAAAGACATTAGCAGTTCTCTCTGAAACTTTCCAGGCACATGCGTGAAACGGCAGCTAATAAGCTGTTTCAGTTAGCAACGGGAGCCATCGGTCCTTCCTCCCACCCATC
>NW_007726982.1:396453-426483 GCF_000696425.1 Galeopterus variegatus | reverse complement strand
AATTTTTCTGCTTTCAATAAAGGCAATTCACTTTGCTACTGCATGCAAGATCTTTCTAACTGCGGTTACTAAAACTGGGTAAATAGTATGTTGCTGTGCGTTCCATCTGCTTACTGCCCATTGAGTTCCTTGAGTGGCCGCTTGGAGCCAGATCCTGCTCTGGGTGCCAGGTGCAGCCTTGTGTCCACACCTGACCACAGACCCATCCCATGGAATCACCTCCCTGGGGTGCTGAGGCGGCTCTGAATGCTGGGGTCAGCAGGGGAGGGGAGCTGGGAAAAGGGTGGGATCTGGCGAGTGCATGGTGGCTATTCACCAAAGTTCTCCAACTGTCCCCTTCCATCCTGAGTGCACAGAGAATCACCACCCGCAAAAGCCCCCAGAGTGAGGTGCGTCCAGGGGGCACTGTGGCCAGGGGTGTGTGCAGAGGTGGGTGTGTAACAGCTGGTGCCCTCAGTTCTGCTCCCTCTTGGCCTGCGAGAGGGGACGGGCTGTGGGACAGAAGCCACCAGGAACCCTGAGCCAACTCCTGGCCAGCACCTGCCCAGGGGAGTCTCCTGCTGTTGTGGCCATGTTGTTGAACGACTGATGGGCTCAGCGTTGACGAAAGTTCATGTATTGAAGTCTTAACCTCTATTCCTCAGAATGTGGCTGTATTTGAAGATAAGCTCTTTAAAGAGGTCACTGAGATAAACTGAGGTCATTGGGGCAGGCCATAACCCAAGGGGACGGTGTCCTTATGAGAAGAGTTTAGGACAGACACATACACAGGCAGGACCATGTGAAGATACAGGGAGATGCCACCTGCAAGGCAAGGAGAGCGGACTCAGGAGGGGCCAGTGCTGCCACACCTCCATCTCGGACCTTCAGACTCCAGAACTGCAGGAAAATAAATTTCTGTGGTTGAGCCCCTGGTCTGTGGTGCTTTGTTAGGCAGCCTGAGCTGACTGATGCACCTGCACTGCAGCCAACCTGGCCCCCTTGAGAAGTCAGTGGCAGCTGGTGAAGCCCTGGAGACTGGGAAGAGAGGCGAGCGCGCTGAGAACAGGAGGGCAGGCAGTGTGGTGGTGACTCCTGGGGTCTCTCGAGGGCCTTGGGGTGGAGGCCTCGCCAGACACTGGTGGGGAGTGTGGACTGCACTCCAGGGTCTGCTCACCATCTTCTGCGATGCTAAGCCCCGGGGTCGTCCTCTGGTCCTCTTCTCTGATGCCAACAGCATTGGGATCAGCAGATTTCATGACATCAAGAACCGAGAGACAGGTCACCCCAACACCCAGTGGTGGTGTCATGAAGCACGGCAGAGCAGGCACCCGAGCAGGAGACCCAGCTCCGTGGGGCACCCTCCACATCTATACTGGACAGCCGGGCCTGGCTCAGAGCGGTGACTCTACATGTGTGTGTGGGACAGATGAGAAGGCCTGGGAGCAGCAGGGGCAGGTGTCTCACCCACCCTCCTGAGGTTGGGGGGATAGCCAGGGAGCACACCCAGCAATGGGGGTGGGTTGGGGTGGGCAGGAGGAGCTGCGTCACTGGAAACAGGTCCTAACTGGAGAAGTTCAGGGGGCACAAGCCAGGATGGACTGGGGTGTTGAAGGTCCAGCCCCGGAAAGGCTGGGGACTAAGAGAGACTAGGAGGTCACATGGGAAAAAGAATGCAGTCAGGGTGTCTGGACTGCATTTTGAGCTCTGGGTTGGAGCATGGATATTATTAACTGTGTCCTTCGTACATCAGAGCAGAGCAAATCCCTCCCATCTCTAAAGAAGGCTGGTAACACCCCCAGTCCCAAATTTTGGCCATAGCTCCCCATGGAAGAAGACTTTGGGGGTGTCCTTCTCTCAGAGCAAAGGGCAGAGCTGAGGGTTTGGAGGGGCGAAGGACCTTTGGCTGATCTGCCCAGGAAAGCACTGCTCCCATCACAGAGGTTCCGAGGATAACGACAGGGAAGCGGGTGCCCCTCCAGTGCCTCCAGCAGATGGACGCGCCCGTTTCCCTGGCAAACACACCTCTGGGTTCGCCTGGCACTGCCACGCTGAACACCGCTGTGGGGGTGTGGGGACTCACTGTTGTACAGATAAGTGGTGTAATTTAGTCCTCATGGCAATGCAACAGGCTGGTTTGACCCAGCTGAGACCAGGTGGTAGTTCCCAGGAGTGCGCACTGGCTCAGAAGGACTGGGAGAGAATAGCGGCTTGTCAGACTCGCCAGCCCTTTCATGGTGCTGTGATGTCCCTGTCACTCACAGGGGACTGTTCTCTCCAAATCTAACTCCAGAGCCACTTGGCTCCCCACTCAATGAGGCTCTTTTTCAACCTCTCCTTTGATAGGCCCAGCTTGTGATGCCCCACAGACGCCTGCCTTTTGAGTCTCTGCACAGAGAGGAGGAGAGTGGGTTTAAACACAGCCTGTGCTGTGCTCCACCGAGGGGCGGTGTGTGCCTGGAGCCCAGCACCACTGCTCCAAACCCTCTGGCTCGGTGAGTCCGGGCAGGAGTGTGGCAATTCCTTCCCGGTTTGTGACTCATTTTTATTTCCAGAGTGCTGAAACGTGGCAGGCAGAGAGCCTGTGGAAGGATACTCTGCATGGGGTCGAGACCCCTGCTCACTTGTTTGCCACACTGGCCTGGGCCACCCAGACCACCAGCCACTTGCTCAGTCACTCTGCATCTTGCTGGCTTCCTGGGGCAGGATGCCCACTCAGTACCCTGTGATCTTTCTCTACCCAGCACTTATTACGGAGAGAAAAGACGGGAAGTGAAAGAACACGTAACATAGTATGTCAAATATGAGACCTCTCAGGGGCCCTCAGGGAAATTATTTTAATATTCTCTTCTAACCTGCCCTCGCATCGGCGTGGCCACGTTACACACGAGCCGTGGCAAGCGCCTTTGGGAAGAGAGAGTGGGTGCTTGCGAGCAGTAAGAACGCAGGCTGCGGGCTGAAGAGTGCGCAGTGAGGGGACACTATCTCTGAGTGGCCGTGGGGCTGCCCAGAGCATCACTCACGCACAGTCACTCACTCCCACCAGCCCCAAGCCGAGCTACTCCTGGGCACTGGGGCACACGGCGGACCCACAGCCCAGCCTTTGCGGGCTCAGTGGCCTCTTCTCCAGGGCAGTGGCCAACCTCAGCAGTGTCCTTGCCTGGGTCTGGCTAGGTCCCAGCCGAGTGACCCTCCCATTCTCTGGGCACTGCAGGGTCTCGAGCAGCATCGTCGGCCTCTGCCCACGAGCACCTCCCAGATGTGTCAGCCAAGGTTGTGTCCAGACGTGTGTGCATGTGCACGTAGGTGTGTATATAAAGTAACCTGGTGGTCAGATATTCTAGTTGAAATTATTGTTTATTTTATGGTAGGATTCGTCACGGAGTGGTGTTGTCTCATCTACTGCGCTTAAGCACGTGGCTCCCTCTTCCCCCACCACCTGGAGGAACCGTTTACTCAGTTAAGCTGTGACCTTGTCTCCCAGACCCCAGACAGCAGACAGGGAGGTAGAGTGTCGTGGCCCTGGGGCTGACGACAGCTGTGCGCTCTACAGACAGAAGCCACACCCTGAACAAGTGAGGAGTGGACAAAGGCTGCTTGGAGCAGGCTCCTCCAGGGTCTGGTTCAAGCTCCGGCCAGTCTGCAGTGGTCTGTGCCCACGGGGGGCCTGCGCCACTCACTGGGATGCCACCGTGATTTTGCAGGCTCAGGGTGGCAGGGGCTGCTGTACCTTCTGACCCGTAAGAGGGAGGATGTGAAAGCAGACATCGTGGGTCCTCTGGGGCAGAGATGCTGACGGGGTAAATGCCCCAGTCCTTCATGATGCGGCGCAGACTCCTGGCGAGGAACTGTCCTGCTCCCTGCCTTAAAGTTTAAGGGTTCTAACTAGAGGAGGGACAGCCCCAGGCATGAGGGGACTCAAGCTTTGCCTGCACCGGGGCAGGCCTCAGGGCGTGCAGCTCAGAAGGGCCCACATGCGGTTTAACGCCGTCTTGAAATTCTTAATACGTTTTGAGCAGAAGGCCCTGNAGGGGGAGGGGAGTCATCTCTTTGGTCGTTCCTTCAAATGAGGGGGACAGGTTTTGAATGGACCCAAGAAGATGGTTCATCTTGGCCACCGCCATGCCGGAGGCTGCCACCAGGGGGCGTCCCAGCCAGCAAGAGGCCCTTGGGTTGACCAGAGAAGGCACAGGTTTAGGGAAACACCACAAAAGAAATAATATCTGACTAGTGCAGAGGCAGAGGACAAAAACACGGCAAAATCACAGCCTTCCGGCCTGACCTTGTGAACTCTCCCAAAGCAGGTGCCTGTGGACGGCTAGCCTGGGAGCTCCTGGAGGTATTCAGCCTCCAGTTGAGGCTGTGAGCTTGCTATTTGCTATTTTATCGGCTTAAAAAAAATGCATTAAATATGGAACACATACGCCAGTCACACACAGCCAGGGAAACCAGCGAACACATCAAAAAGAAAATATATATATATATTTTGGCTTGGTCTCTTCCGTGAAAACATCCCCTGGCCCCGTGTTTTCATCCAAGTCCCGGTTACCCTCCCAGTCCACAATGCAGTCAGAGCCCTGTCAGTGTGAGACACAAGAATAAACAGTAGAACAATCTCAATCATATTTTAAGCCACAAAGCAATATTTCCATAGCAGAGAGCAAATGGAATTTTACATAATGCACAGAATAAATGCCTCCGAAAATCAATATTTCCAGCTGGATGTACAAATTAAATGATGATATTCAAGTGCGAGATTAAAACAATGATTTAAGATAGAAATTGAGTTATGCTATCTCGTGCCTGCCTACTGCTGTATATGCTAATGGGCCAGATTCGTTAGCATTCAGCCCATTTATCTCTGTAAACCGAGGGAGGTGGGGAAAGCCAAAAAAAAAAGAACAGCAACAGCAAACACCCCCAACATGTTTAGGAAGGGAAGACTGCGCAGCCAGGTGTGTGCAGGCATCGGGAGGCCTGGACTTTGCTTATTCTCCCCTGCAAGGTGGCAGGGGGCTAATTTTCCAGAAGCATCTTCAGTTCCGCACCCGCAGGCCTAGACACCTCTGCCTGGCTCCAACCTTCCGCCAGGGCCCAGGGTCATCAGGGCTTGCACAGCGAGGTCTGCAAAGCCCACACTCCCAAGGCCCACGCCATGGCCACGTCCTTGCCTGCGCCAGCCCCATGGGATGCCTGCTCAATAATGCAATGGGAGTGGTGGCGTTAATGGCCGCTGCACGTGAAGCATCTCTAACTGCAGAGCAAGGAGGCCAGAGAGGCCTCTTAGGGATAGAGGAAGCCGGGGAGTGGCCGTGTCTGCGGCCAGGGGCCTGCTGCAGAGGCTGAGCCCAGGTCCTCACAGATGGCCTGGCCCCTCTCAGGCCACTCGTGTCTTCCCACACCTGGGGAGACAATAGGATGCTCAGTAAGGGACTTCTACATTGCCTTTGCAGCAGGGTGTTTACACTCCTGGGTGACGCGTCTTGTAAACAGCTGGGAGCAGGTTCATCCGCTCGCCCCATGGCTGTGGACACACACAGGCTGGCAGCCCCACGGTCCTGCTCACTCCCGGCATGGCTGCGAGCTGGCCTGCACCGGCTTTGTCCTGCGGCTCCTTGGCTGGTCTGCAGCCTTTGTTGCTGTGGACCCACCTCCATCACACTCGCTCCCCCTCGAGTTCAGTGACATGAAGTGGCCCTGCTACTCCCCTTCTCTGTGCCTCCTCCTCAGCAGCCCCCTCACCTCTCTCAGGGTCCTCACCCTGCTCCACACTCCCCAGGCAGGGATGCCCAGCTGGCATTCCTCAAAGAAGAGGTCTCATGGAAAGCATAAGAAGGAACCAGTGAGCTCGGAGGAGGACCCGAGCCTAGATAAGAACCGGGGTCCAGCCAGCACCTCGATTTTCACCTGGTGAGAACCGAGCAGAGAACCCAGCCATGCCATGCCAGACATCTGACCCACACGGCAGAGATAATAAACGAGGGTTGTGTCAGCTCCTATGTTTGGAGCTTTGTTACCCAGGTATCATTATACCCTCAAACTGGACTCCATCATCCCACCTGCACACCGTGAGAGGACCCCATTTCTCCAGGGCCTCCCCAACAAAGCCATCCACCTTCCGAATGTCTGCTAGCCAGAGCAGCCAACGTGCCGTTTGGTTCGCTTTTCACTGGTTCCTAGGGTGGTGGAGCATTGGTATGCATTTATCTGCCCCTTGCATTTCCTCTGTACTTTCTCATTTATATCTTCTGTCCACTTACCCTTTTTTCCTCTGTTGAGTGGACCTTTCTGTGTGGATCTGTAGTATGAAGCAGGTCTCCCTAAAGACAGGCTGTGTGTGATATGAGAGGTGGGGGTTGAATCGAGGGGCCTGTGACGTCTGAAAACAAAGAGGCTTATTTCACACTTGGCTCCATTTCAATATCTGCTCTTTTGTGTTTATTAGGGTGCCAGAGTCCATCGGAACACCTCAGATGGGACACTGTTTATGTGTGAAGACCACGTGAGAACAGAGAATCCAGAACAGGGTTTGGTTTAGGTCTGCAGGCAGGAGATAGAGAGAAAACCCCACCAAACTCGGGGCGCTTAAGGAGTCAGGCTGCCTTCTCTTGGAGCCTTCTGTAGGGCTGCTGTCTGCGAGTGATTCATGGTGATGTGAAGAGTATGTCCGTGTGTACAGCCCAGGGATGCAGGGCAGCGGCTCATCCGGGTTTTGCTCACACACGGGTTTTTATTAGCACCTTCTCCTAGGATGGCAAAAAGCCTCAGGGCCAGTGGCAGGAGTCGTTTCTGTGAGACTGTCTGACGCTGTTCACAGCTGAAGGTCCCAAGCAAGGGCTGAAACCTCGTTGAGTGTCTACATTCGATTCGAGCAGTGCAGAAGATAAGAACAAACTCTGAAATCCTCAATAATCCTCACTTTACTAATAAGCAGTTTTATCTAAATCCTGCTTTTAAAATTGTGCTTCCACAACCGATGTTGGGAGAAGTGAGTTTCCACATCCAATTTCCAGTCTGCGTTCAGAGAGCATCAAGCCCGGGCTCTGCACCCAGGCTGAAGGCTCCTCGACCTGACTCATCTCCAAACCAATCATCGGTACCCCCCAGCTGGGACTCAGCCAGCACTGTCCCCACAGCACGTGGCAGGTGCCAGGTGAGCCGGGCAGAACCTGGCAGTGTCTCGGGTTCTTGTGGATGGACTGACTTCCCGCCCTCCACCCAACTCCCAAGAATGGCCCATGAGCCCCATGCAGAAAAATTAAGTTAGCAACCATTTTTCAACACATGTCACCATGTGCCAGACATTCCAGCACTTTAATATCAATTTATTTGGTCCTTATAACAACACTGAGGAAGATCCTCTTGCTATACCTGTTTCACAGGTGGGGAAACCAAGGCAAGAGGAGGTCCCCCAGCTGATGAGTTCCGGTCCCTGAACTCAGATGCAGCAGGCTGGGTCTAGGTTCTCCCCAGCGAGCCATTCTCTGTGTTCAAGGAGCAGCTGTGGGTGGAGAATTCCAAGGACCTGAAGACTGTCCAACCCTATTCTCTTAGCCCATAAGTATGGGGGACTAGAAATGAACTATCAACATGGATGTTAATTTTCCTGATGGCAGTGACCTCAGAGCAGTACACTCTTTTAAACATATTCAGCATCCTCTTGGTGGATAGTGCTGGACTGGCAGCTATGGATACAAAAGATGGAAAAGGCTGCAGATGGCCATTATCAAAAAGAGAATAACAAATGCTGGCAGGATGCAGAGAAAGGGGAGCCCTCTAACACTGTCGGTGGGACTGTAGATTGGTGCAGCGGTTGTGGAGAACAGTGTGGAGGTTCCTCAAATGACTACAGATGGAACTGCCATACGATCCCGCAATCCCACTGCTGGGTGTACACCCAAAGGAATGGGGATCATCGTGTTGAAGGGACACCTGCACTGCCATGTTTATCACAGCTCTATCTACAACAGCCAAGAGTTGGAACCAACCTAAATGTCCACCGATGGATGACTGGATGGGGAAGGTGTGGTGCATATACACAGGGGAATACTACTCTGTCATAAAAAGAACTGGAATTCTGCCATTTGCAGCAACGTGGATGAACTTAGAGAAAATTATGTTAAATAAAATAAGCCAGGCACAGAAAGAGAAATACCACATGTCCTCACTCATAAGTGGAAGCTGAAAAGGGAAGGAAGGAAGGAAGGAAGGAAGGAAGGAAGGAAGGAAGGAAGGAAGGAAGGANATTGTGCTTCCACAACCGATGTTGGGAGAAGTGAGTTTCCACATCCAATTTCCAGTCTGCGTTCACAGAGCATCAAGCCCGGGCTCTGCACCCAGGCTGAAGGCTCCTCGACCTGACTCATCTCCAAACCAATCATCGGTACCCCCCAGCTGGGACTCAGCCAGCACTGTCCCCACAGCACGTGGCAGGTGCCAGGTGAGCCGGGCAGAACCTGGCAGTGTCTCGGGTTCTTGTGGATGGACTGACTTCCCGCCCTCCACCCAACTCCCAAGAATGGCCCATGAGCCCCATGCAGAAAAATTAAGTTAGCAACCATTTTTCAACACATGTCATCATGTGCCAGACATTCCAGCACTTTAATATCAATTTATTTGGTCCTTATAACAACACTGAGGAAGATCCTCTTGCTATACCTGTTTCACAGGTGGGGAAACCAAGGCAAGACGAGGTCCCCCAGCTGATGAGTTCTGGTCCCTGAACTCAGATGCAGCAGGCTGGGTCTAGGTTCTCCCCAGCAAGCCATTCTCTGTGTTCAAGGAGCAGCTGTGGGTGGAGAATTCCAAGGACCTGAAGACTGTCCAACCCTATTCTCTTAGCCCATAAGTATGGGGGACTAGAAATGAACTATCAACATGGATGTTAATTTTCCTGATGGCAGTGACCTCAGAGCAGTACACTCTTTTAAACATATTCAGCATTCTCTTGGTGGATAGTGCTGGACTGGCAGCTATGGATACAAAAGATGGAAAAGGCTGCAGATGGCCATTATCAAGAAGAGAATAACAAATGCTGGCAGGATGCAGAGAAAGGGGAGCCCTCTAACACTGTCGGTGGGACTGTAGATTGGTGCAGCTGTTGTGGAGAACAGTGTGGAGGTTCCTCAAATGACTACAGATGGAACTGCCATACGATCCCGCAATCCCACTGCTGGGTGTACACCCAAAGGAATGGGGATCATCGTGTTGAAGGGATACCTGCACTGCCATGTTTATCACAGCTCTATCTACAACAGCCAAGAGTTGGAACCAACCTCTGATGGAAGACTGGATGGGGAAGGTGTGGTGCATATACACAGGGGAATACTACTCTGTCATAAAAAGGACTGGAATTCTGCCATTCGCAGCAACGTGGATGAACTTAGAGAAAATTATGTTAAATAAAATAAGCCAGGCACAGAAAGAGAAATACCACGTCCTCACTCATAAGTGGAAGCTAGGAAGGAAGGAAGGAAGGAAGGAAGGAAGGAAGGAAGGAAGGAAGGAAGGAACAACAGTCACAATAATTCATTGAACTTTCAAAAGGAGAGAACAGAACTGAGGCCACCAGAGCCAGGAAAGGGGGAGAGGGATGAAGGTGGCAAGAAGTTGGTAAAGGGCCACAAAAAATGATTACATTGTGTGTAATGATAAATATGGTAATTATCCTGATCTGAGGATCAAAAACATGTTCAAAATAACTATCTACAGGAGGCCGATTAATTCCACTGGTGTCAACAATGTTGCGATACTCTACTCCTGTTAACTCACTCTTTACTAGCCTGTGTGGAGGTTCCTCAAATGACTACAGATGGAACTGCCATACGATCCCGCAATCCCACTGCTGGGTGTACACCCAAAGGAATGGGGATCATCGTGTTGAAGGGACACCTGCACTGCCATGTTTATCACAGCTCTATCTACAACAGCCAAGAGTTGGAACCAACCTAAATGTCCACCGATGGATGACTGGATGGGGAAGGTGTGGTGCATATACACAGGGGAATACTACTCTGTCATAAAAAGAACTGGAATTCTGCCATTTGCAGCAACGTGGATGAACTTAGAGAAAATTATGTTAAATAAAATAAGCCAGGCACAGAAAGAGAAATACCACATGTCCTCACTCATAAGTGGAAGCTGAAAAGGGAAGGAAGGAAGGAAGGAAGGAAGGAAGGAAGGAAGGAAGGAAGGAAGGAAGGAAGGAAGGAAGGAAGGAACAACAGTCACAATAATTCATTGAACTTTCAAAAGGAGAGAACAGAACTGAGGCCACCAGAGCCAGGAAAGGGGGAGAGGGATGAAGGTGGCAAGAAGTTGGTAAAGGGCCACAAAAAATGATTACATTGTGTGTAATGATAAATATGGTAATTATCCTGATCTGAGGATCAAAAAAATGTTCAAAATAACTATCTACAGGAGGTCGATTAATTCCACTGGTGTCAACAATGTTGCGATACTCTACTCCTGTTAACTCACTCTTTACTAGCCCTTAAACACCCTGATATTTAAAAAGGAAATAAATTTGAATTTAAAGTAAAAAGAAAAACATTGGCTTGAAGATCATTAAAATGTTCTAAATTGGAAAAAAAAAAAAGAGAACCCTTTAAAGGAAATGTGGGCTAAGCATAAAAACTGGTAAGAACAACTGCTTATGGAACAGAGAGGAGGAGGAAGGGGTCAAGGGTGAAAGCCGGGCTTTGTTAAATGCATATTGTTTGATAGTTTTGACTTTGGGTTAATGTAAATTGTTATTCAATGATTAAAAACAAAGTTATTAAATAAAAATCTCTAAACAGTGAAAAAGAAAAAGGCTGCAGGATGCTTGCAGCATCTGAGCTGTAGCCACTGTCTCAAGCTGCAGGCAGGCTTCCTTCAGCAGCCCCCGGACTGTGCTCAGTGGGCTTAGACCCTGCCTCTCGCTCCAGCATCCACGATTTGGCAGAAGAGATCCATTATTTCATGGTATGAAACACTTCCAGTGTAGCCTCTTTTAGCCAAAGCATTCTAATTGCCAGTCTGTGTTCAGATGCCCCCATGCCTTTCCCTGGATCTTTCTCCCTACCTTGCTCTGGATCTCGTCCAGCTCCGATAAATCTTTCTGGAGGTGCCAGGGTGAGGGGCTACTCTGCAGTACACAGCTGAGTGGGTTCTGGTTGGCAGATCATCTCATCCCTTCACAATGGTGACAGTCTTCACTCAGCTGTGCTCTACATGGCTGTGTGTGTCTTTAATCAACAGCAAAGGACCCCAGCTTGTGTCAGAATAAGGTTCTAGGAAAGAGCCATTCTGGAGCAATGTCCATAATAGCTAAGGTGAAAGACAACACCTATGGGTGCATCCCGCCCTCGGATGTCTCCTTCAGTAAGAGAATCTAGAGTAACAACGAGGGGTTTTGAATGTGAGCTGCAAATTCTCCAGGAATTATGCTACAGATTTCCTATAGATAGATTCTATGTCATGTTACAACACATTTATACGAAATTATAAAAACCAATATTCACCCGGGACTGTGCAATAGATAGAATTTATTAAAGCGCTTGTGAAGCACCTCCAGTGAGAAATTCATCACTGATCCAGATTTTAATAAGGATTATATAATCATAATGAGGCTGTAATAAAACAGCATCACCTGAATAATCCATTATTACCACTTTTATTATGAGTTTCCATTTATTACAGCTCATTGGATATTTAAAGCGTATGTAAATGATGCAATATAAGATATTTAAGAAAAAAGAATTATGGTATATGTCTGTGTAAATTTATCTTTCTGATATCTAAGATCTCTAGACTTCTGAAGTTTATATAATCAAAAAGGATCTCAACAGAAGGTTAAAAATGTGGCGTTGGGTCTCAGGAATGAGGTACGGATGTCTCACCACGAAAATGGTCATTCATTCCTACAGATACGAAATCTGAAGCCTCCGGGATTAAATCTTTATTAGGAATAGAATACTCTAGATACCTGAAAACTGAACATTTCACCAGAAAACCCTTTTTGCTTTGGCCTGTGGGGAACCTATCTAAAATGTCCAGGTCCCTGCGTTAGTAAGTACAACATATGGACCATATACATTCCTTAATAATGGGGCATTGGAACCATGCATTTGTAAAAACAAAACAAAAAAGCAAGGTTGACGTCAATTCACTTCCTAAGAGCTATGAGGCGAGGAAATGCAGCCGGGACGTGCACTGCCCCCGACGCGTCCTGCCCATGTTTCTAGCTCTGTGTTTAGGTCATTTCTAGATTCTCTAAGTGACCTGTCTTCCACGTTAATTCCCAAAGCTTTTGGTCTCTTCTCTCCCATGCTGGATAGTTCACATCCCCTGCACTCTACGTTCTTTTCTTTTTTCTCTTTTTTTCTTTGATGTGCCCTATTCCCCAGCTAATCGGTGAAATCTTTACGAGAAAGAACTGGGCCAGCATCTACAATCTCCAGACCCCAGAGTAACACTCTGTTCGCGCTCTCAAAATCAAAAGCCAAAGCATAACCAAGATGAGGAGAGGAAGGAGTCTGAAGAGCGGGGCTCCTGCTAACGGATGCTCTTCTGCCCAGTTCTGCTGCCCTGGCACACGGTCAGGTCACGTGGAGGCGGCACACAAGCAGTGGGGACCGGGGGCAACGCGCCTTCCGTAAGGGTAGAAAGCAGGAACCACGTGACTCCTCATCAAGGCTCCCACTCACGGGAGACACCAGGGGCAGGACTCTGTCCCTGTCCTTTAGGAGAAACACACAAAACAGCAAGCACAAGTCCCACACCACGAGGGGCGTTGAACGGGAGATTTCCAGATGATAGAGGTTCACGTCCCTCATGGCACAGATCTCTGCCTTGAAAGCACAGATGCCATGCTTTAAACAAACAAACAAACAAAAAAGCCTCTTACTTTAAAAAATAGTGGTTACCTCTGTTGGGAGATGGTGACTGAGAAAGCACAAAGCGAGCGTCTGGGTGCTGGTCATGTGGTTGTGGGTCTCCCGCAAAAATTCCAAGAGGTGCTGAGAATGTGCTCACTTTTCTGCATGTGTGTTGTAGTTCAAAAAAAGTTTTACAATGTTAGCAAGAAACTCCAAGGTTTTGGAGATGCCACGAAGGCTAAAGGAGCCCCTCTGAGTGCCCAGGAAAGTCACCAGCACGAACCTCCGCCTCACTGTGACTGCTGCCTTGGTGGCAGAGAACCCGACAAATCAAATTTGAGTCAATTTTCAAAAAGCTTTCCGAAAGAACATAATTAGATTAGAACGTTACATCTGTTAATTTTTCAGTTGCTCATTAAAATTGACATGCCATTTGATTTTGACAGAAACCTTTTTATCTTGATGTAAGGCTGTAGGATTAAGAAAAAAATAAAGCTGTGCTTAGGAAGTTCTGAAACATGACAACTGCGGTAACGAAACTGAAGCCACTCCTTTCATCGTGCACATCTAAGATTCACAAAATAACTCATCTTTCCCCATAACATCAGGAAAGAAAAACAACCGGAGATGCCATCTTATTTAAACTTTTAAAAAGATGAGACCATCATCGGAGGAGAGATCCTTAGTCTGGTGAGGTCATCTGCACACAGATGGGCAAGACGGTTCTGTGGAGGCACAATGGGGAAGTCGACCATGAACGTGGGCTTTAGGAAGGGCTTTGCTTCCCTCTGCACGGCGTAACCTCTCTGGGCTCCTATCTGATACTCACGCAAAATGCGTAATGTCTATCCTACAAAGAGAAGAAAAAGAATCTTCCTGCTTCCGCCTGTCGTGTTCAACGGGGACTTCAGTGTTGAGCGGAGCCACCTGGGCGGTGACCATCAGGAAGGGCAAGTACAGAGGGGGATACAGGGAGACTCTGGGAACAGAGAGTTGGGGTCCAAGTCCCCTTCCGGTGTGTCAGCCATGCTAGGTGACCACCAAACCCTGCTGCTGCCCTCCACGGGGCCAGCAGGGGCAGAGTCTTCTTCCAGGTGGGGCCTCTGGTCTATGTAACATGAGTAAATGTCGCACGTGCGCCTGTCTGGCTGCAGCGCTTAGGAGACCAACGTGTCTTCCTCTCAGTCTCCTCCAGTTCCAGCAGCAGCGTGGAGAGGACGCTGCCGAGAAAGCTGGACACTCAAGACAGAGGGAGTGTCCATCCCTGACGGAGTGTGGGCAAGGCCACCTGCAGTGGTCTGTGACACGAGCAAGAAGGGAACCTACAGAGCCCCTGGCAACTGAGGGTTTCTTTGTCATAGTGGTGAATCAGTAAGACCACGACAGTCATAAAGACACGTGGCTGGGGTACAGCCACAGCACAGTGGCGAGCATGCGGCAGATCCTCTATCTCCTTCTCTCTGCCCTCTCTCTGGGCGTTACGCAAGTCCTGGGTCCTGCAGGTGGAGGGGTTTAGCTGAAGAGGCTCTTGGATGCAAATGAAATGCTTCCTGGGGTCATAGCCACCATGGGGCACCCTGCAGACACCTCTCAGTGCACTCTCAGGATCTCTGCAGAGGAGCTTTCAAACCCGAGGCTGGGACAAAGGGAACCCTCTCAGGTCCCGCTCTCCCAGCCTGTTCTCTAAGGTCTCACAAGAGCTTTTCCAAAGGTGCAGCTGCAGCAGCTCAACCCCCGTGCAAGCCTCCACCTTCCCAGCCTGGTCTCCAGTCACCAGAAACACCCGACTGAGTTAAATTATACGGGGGACGGCTGAGAAAGTGGGCATTAGGGTGAAATCAGGGAATCGTGCCCTGCCAGTTCTGGCCAAGGTACCTCTGAGCTTAGAAACCGCAGAGCTGCATCCAGAAAATGACCTGCCCCAACTCATTTCTGACCTGGCCATGAAAAGATGGCACTGAAACCAGCCTGGGGGTTTCCACACAGATGTCAATGTTCACATTAGAAAGAAGGACTTTTTTAAAACTGGAAGATGTTGGGCGTGGGGCGGTGAGGAGTGGCAGGGAGGAGCCGCTTTTGGGTGTGACATTCTGGCTTCTTTTCGTGACGTCCAGTTGGAGAATTTGTTTATTGTTCAACCCAAGAATCTGTCTACAATGGCATTATCTAATGAATGACAAGAAATAAAAAATGTGTGTTTGTTTGGATTTTAACTTTGAAATAGTTTAAGACTCAGAAGTTGCATAATCAGGGCGGAGTTCCTGAGTATTTCTCACCCACTTTCTTGCAACGATAACCCTGCAGACAACCGCAGTCCACTGTCAGGAACCTGCGCTGCTACTATTCACTCGGGTACAGATCTTTTTTGATTTGAACAGTTTTTACACACCCTCCTCTTTTAATGGATATACATAATTGACTCTATTATGAATGTATTCATATTCCTCCAACAGGGAGGCGTTCTGGGTGGAAATGTGGCTTTTTCATAACAATGTTCTTGTAACTCCAGCAGCATAAACAAAACCCAGCTCAGCTGACCACCACACACTACTGCATCTTTTCCATAGCGTTACTGAATGGTGCTACTAAGAATAAGCCAGGTGATATATAGATACAGATCGGAACATGGTCGCTGTGCTCTTGGGAAGCCCTACAGTTCACAGCTGGAAAACACATCCTTCCCTCCCTGGCCTGTAAGGGGATGGCACCTGGGAGTCCTCTTTCCCCTGGCCAGCCCTGCAGCCGGCTGGACTGCACAGCCCAGGGATTTGGCCCATGAGGGCGACGCTGAGACTCCAGGAGGGAAATGACACAGACTTCTCAGGGAACCGCAGATGGGGTGGTCCCAGCACTCGCTCCTCCCACCCTGTGTCTACATAGCTTTGCCTTTTTAAGGCAAAGAGCTGATTTCTGACAGTGTTGCCCTAGTAGGTGGGGAGAAGAACTCCTCAGAAATGTCGGGTACTGGGTTTTGGAAAACAAGCAGAGTGTGATTTTTCACTTCCCTGAGTGCACTGGTCTTCACCTGGCTTCCCTCATCCTGCAGGTCCCAGCTGCTTAGGTGGGTGTGGACGGGCTCTTAGGAGCTCTCAGGCACTCCAGTCACAGCAGCTGTCCCCTTCCTGAGCTCCTCTGCCCTGCAGCCTCTTAACACTGTTCACCATCTGAAGTGAAATGAGCCCATGCTCTGCAGGATGTACCGGAGAAAGAACTCTATGTGTGTGAGCGCATGTATGTGTGTGAGTGCATGTATATGAGTGTGCATGTGTGAACGTGCATGTGCACGTGTGTGGCAATGCATGCATGTGCTCACATGCACGTGCATTTGTATGTGCACATGTGTGCATGTGCAGAGCACACACGTGCAAGTTTGTGTGTACATATGCACACATGCATTGTGTGTACATATGTGTGTGCACATGCATGACGTGAGCATGGATGTGTATGTTTGTTGTGAGTGTGCACACGTGTGTGCATGCATGTGTGGAGCATACATGTGTATGCTTATGTGTGTGCTTGTGCATATGTGTGTGTGCATGCATGTGCACGTGCAGAGCACACGTGTGTATGTCTGTGTGTGTGCGTACACAAGTGCATCATGTTTGTGTGCATGTGCATGTGCATGCATGTGCATTTGTGAGCACATGTATGTATGCTTGTGTGGGGATGTGTGTACTTACCTGTCCATAACCCTTCTGTGCCAGGCTGCTGGAGAAACTCCTAGCAGACCTGCTTCTTAGGGTGGGCCACTTGGGTTCATGTGGAACTGACCATGTTCTTCTCTCTTCCAGGTCCTAAAATCAGCATTCCCTGTCTCCATCTGCAAGTGCTTGCAGTGCAGCATCAAAGTTGAAGAGTCTGCGACAGCTGCATTTATGCTCCGATGGTCCTGTTCCTGCTGCACTGGCTCTGTTGTGGGAGTATGTGGGTAGGCGCTGCCTCACTCTGGGCTCTCCCTGCCCTCCTGGGCTCCCAATGGAAGAGGTGCCGTTGCCTTGGCCTTACCTGGACAGACCCTATGGCAGCTCAGAGCCCTCTTAAGTGGCATAGTTACAAGGCACCCTGGGAGGAGGCTGAGCGAGCCCACCAGGGCCTGCTGGCCTCCTGTTTAGCCTGCTCAGCAGCTCATCAAGGGCGGCGAGGTGGGAGTGGGGTGCAACCCTCAAAATCTTACACGAGAAGCTGTTTCCAGACATTTCCTCTGCTGTCCCTGCTCTGATATTCTGGTTTTCCTTCTCTGATGCTGTGAGCTTCTGAAAAGCAAAGGCCTGCCTGAACCCAGGCATCCTGCTGGCCCTCGGGAGCCCAGGCCACCGTCCACGTGGAAGCCGAGGAGGCAATAGAAGGTCCCAGGAGCAGGAGCAGAAGCTGACATTTGTCGCTGGGATCCGAGCATGGGCCAACTTCAGCCAATGGTGTGACTGGTTCCCAGACCAAACACTCAGGAAAGCCCGAGCTCTGCTGTCTGCACAGAACCGACAGAGCCAGCAGATGTGTACGGTGAGGTCACTGCCCCATCAGTGTCTCGGCCGGGCCATCTGCCTGCCCTCCTCCCTAACCAGGGATGTGTGGCCATGTCTGGAGACATTTCTGATTGTCACAGCTGGGCAGCTGGTGTGTGTGTGCGTGTGCGTGTGTGTGTGTGTGTGTGTGCCGCTAAATACCTTACAGTGCCTGGATGCCCCTGGTGCAGGGTAGTCACCAGGCTGAGAAACTCTATTTCTCTGAGTCTCATAAGCAAAGATTTGTTATTGTCATACGTCCTGGTGCAGGGTAGTGACCAGGCTGAGAAACTCTATTTCTCTGAGTCTCATAAGCAAAGATTTGTTATTGTCATACGTTCTTAAAAAAAATTCCTGTTATAAAACTTTCAGAGGGTAGTGGTGGAGGGAGGGTCAGAGAAAGCGTAAGAAAACAAGGAGCCAGTGTCTCACCTTAAGTATTTCACAACATGAAAGTACAAATCCAATTCCTCAATTCCTCTCCTGTTTCTTTTTGTTTGTTTTGTTTTTCATTTAAAGAGTGTAGGTTATTCTGTTTTTGGTTTTCCCTGTCTAGTCCCATGTGTGATGGGTGCTCACGGACTGACTGCAGCACAGCTGTGCCTCTTACTCTCCTGCTCCGATGAGAGGAGTGGACTAAATTAATTTCTCAGTGTTCTTCTGTGTTCCAGCTCAAGTTCAGTCAGTTACATAAAATGACATAATGGACATGAAGAAGATTTGCAAAGAGTTTAAAGTGCTACACACACGTCAAGTGTCATCATCCAAGCCACAGAGAACAACTGGTCCCTATTATAACCGTGCAGTACTTGCATGGGGAGGTGGTGACAGAACCCACGTCTGTGCAATGCTGCAGTGCTTATCGATCGCGCATGTGTGTGTTACTGCTGTAGGAGAAAGTGAAGTGTTCAGCCATATGCAGACTGCCACATCTACGGGACAGCCTGACTGGAAGTTCACGCCAACGTAGCTGCCCCATCCTTCGATAGGCGACTATAGTTAAATTCAGCAGATTTCATGCTCCCTTTACATGAGGCCGTGTAGGCAAAGGGGTTGGTTTGGCCCAGCACAGATCCATCAGTAGCTCTTAGGTATTGTCATCAGAAACTTTTTGTTTAATGTTAGCCATTTCCAATTTTACTTTTAAAGTAAAGAAAAACTCGGTGCTACAATTCCATATGGAAAGGGTACGGATCTTCCTAGTGACAAAAGGAATGCACTACTCACTGGGTGACGAAAGCAAAGTTGTGCACTGTGGTGGGCCGAGAGGCAGATGGAAGGTGCCTCCACCCCACATGAACAGCATGAATGCACAGTGCCCACCCTCTCCCCCAGCCATTTGTCCCAAAAGGAAGAGGCCGTGGAAATGCCCTGGTGCTTGAGTCCTGCTGCCCAACCACACGAGAGCTGTGGCGTGCCCTGGCGTTTACAAATGAGTTTAATAAGCACCCCGGGTCCTCACCTACAGGCTGCTGGAGGGAGGAATATTTACAAAGGAGTGATCCATATGAGTCCTCGGAGGAGAGTAGGGTGGGGTGACAGTGGCCAGTGTCTCTCAGCACAGGCTGGGGTGTGGCAGGAAGGGCCTCCTGCACGGAAGTGCAGCTTCCTCATCCTCATGGGAGACGAGCTCTGGATCAACCGTGCGGTGCCCCTGCACTCTGCCACCCAAGGCCATGACTTGCCTCCCGGTGGTGAGAAAAGACTCAGCACCAATGAGGGAAACTGAGGCACAGTGCCAGCAGGGAGCAGACCCCCTGTTTGTGGGTAGGGAGATGGACAGAGGACAATCCTTGTCCTGGATGAACAACCCCGGCCAGCTCTGGGCAGCTGGGTCACCCGTCTGTGAACTGGGGGTGGAGGAAATGTCAGGAGAGCAGGGTGGTGGCACACGGGGCTGCTCCTTATGCTGCATCTGGTTTCGAGGAGTGGGGATGGGATGGGACGGGACATCCTGAGGCCGTGCAGACGCCCGACATGCCCGCGGGCACGGCTTCCTGAGCTTTCTTTCCTGTGAGCCAAGCTGGACGCTGGGGAGGGATCCTGCCCACGTGCTGGGAGTGTCTGACTGACTAACTGGCTGGGACAACCGAAAAGTAAGAAATGGAAGGGACAGAGGAAGTGCTGGAGCAGGTAGGAAGGCCATGCAGGCACCCGGGCAGTCAGTTAAAGTTTCCACAGCAGACGATGCCTGTGACGGGATGAAGGGGCCGAGTGCGAGCCGGAGCCCGTGTGGCCCGTGCCTGCCTGACTGGAAGGGAGATGAATCAATTAATACAAGCAAATTACCTTTGACCAAGTTAAGTAAAGCTAATGCAGATGAAGCCTCTGTGTGTGTGGCAGATTTATGCTAACTGTAACCACTCCACTCCAAGATGGAAATGTTTTAATGTGGTATTAAAAAAGATCAAATTAAACTTTAATGAACACGTGTTCGGTGTCAGGAGCAGCACAGCCACTCTCACATCCTCCCAGGGTTCAGCTGTGTCAAGGGGTCTTCGGGAGGAAATGTGGCCCTACGCCTGACGGGCTGCACCCTCTCCGCCCTCCTCCGTGCCGCGTGGGGGCTTCCCAGGCTGCCAGAGCCCCTCAGGGCTCATCTGTCCCCCCACGCAGCACACGCAGGGGCCAGGGTGGGAGGGAGATGGCACAGCCCAGTGTGGCCCCAGCTCTCCGAGGAACATGGAGGACAGAGGGGGTGGTGGGAGTGGGCGGCTGCAGCAGGAGCCACGCCGCCAGGCGAGAAATCAGGGAGAAGGCACTAGGACCCCCCCAGACCCTGCCAATCCCCTCGCAGACGTGAGACCACATAGCACTCACCCCAGAACAAATGATTTCTCTCTCTCTCAGGAAATGGATAGAAATTAATACACTGACCCTACACTAGCTACACCCAAGTCTGTGCTCACCTTTGCAGGAAGACAGCTGCCCAGCGACACACCTGGGCCACAGCACCCACAGGTAGCAATGTATGAAAGTGGCGCAGGTCGAACAGGTGAAGACACGTCCAGAGCTGGGCTCAGGGACCAGACAGTCCTGGGCTCAAATCCCGGGGACTCCACGACCTTGTCGAATTTAATTTTCTGCGCCTCAGTCTCCCCTCTGTAAAGTGGATGGACGTTCATTTTCTTAGCGGTCCGCTGAAGACTGAGTGAGCATGTGCGTGCCGTGTGCTCATCAGAGCTCTCACCGCTTTCCTGGAGCTCAACTTACAACACCCCCAGCAAAGGATACAGATCGGCCCCTGCCTGCTCCTGTCTCCCCACTATCCCTTCAAACTCATTCTTCCTTTCTCTTAAAAAATGTGTTTCCTAAGAGAGGCGCTTGACCGACTGTTAGAAAACAATGTGTCATTTTGCTGTCCACTTAATTAGGCAGTGCGCCACCCCGAGCTGAGCACTGTCCTAAGCATGCTACACAAACAGTGGATACACACATCACTCCTCCAAGAAGGCATGTGATTGTCTCCACTCATTGTCAGATGACGACGCCAAGGCACAGAGAGGCTAAGCAACGTCCTCAAGTCCACACAGCTGTCGAGGGACGGACCTGGGATTGGAGCCCAGCAGCGTGATTCTGGGGCCCGGGCTCCTAACGTCAGGTAGCACCGTCTCTCAGGTTGCTGCACCAGCGTCGGGGTGATTCTCACGTGCCAGACTCTCTGCAGACAGCGTCACAGGCTGACTCCTTACAGCAACCTGGAGGGAAGAACTATCATCTCCCCCGTTTTACAGGTTGGAAGATAGAGACTGGACAGGTTGAGCAGGTGCCTCCACCAACTGGGCATTTCTGTTTAACGCCCATTAGGCAACACCTGGCAGAATAATAACCAAAGAAGATGCTTGGCAGAAATGTGCATGTGGGCTTGTTGACAGGCACACTCACCTTGATATTTAACAGCGTAGAAACTGGTTGACACAAAGGGTCTTTGTGTGATCAGGGTCTTGAGGAATCTCATACAAGGTACCTGGGCCTTACAGGGAAAGGGAAGGGGGACTCAGCAGGTGCGTGGGCAGCAGCGGAGAGAGCTGCTAATGCATGCTAGTGCTAGTCACATCTGAATGGAAACCATAAGGCTCCCCAGAGACACCCGGGCACGCTTTAAGGGAGCCCCAGAACAGACCCGCACATCAGACCGTCTTTGTGGAGAATGGGCTGTGAAGTTTGATGCGCAAGAGCAAGGACTACAAACATGCCTCCTTGCAGAGAAGGCTCAGAGGCCCCCCGTGTTACCTGCTCATCTGCATGTGGCAGCTGCGAGCCACCTCTGGACTGCTGTCTGGGTGGTGGGGGGCGGGGACCAAAGCCCCAGAGGCTGGAAACATGGTGGCAAAGACCAGGAAATTACTGCTTTATGTCTGGAATGAAGACATCACATTTCCCAAGAAGTCATTAAGCATTAAAAGAGCGATTGAAAATCAGCCTTCGAAGAGACAGGCACATTCCACCTGATGAAGGTCCCAGACGTTATTAAGCTTTTAAGCCCTTCTTCCCCCTGGACCGTGAAAGGGATGCCAAGAGCCTGAACTCTGTGGTGGAGACCTCCACTGAAGCTCCTGGCTGCCTGGGTTTGGCCTCTTGAGGGGTAAGGGTCCCACTCAGCCACCTACGAAAAGTCCAGCAGGGGTCGGCATGAGGGCGCCATGTGCACGCACCTGTGCATGAACGGATGGATGATGGATGGATGATGGACCGCCCCATCCTAATGGAGAACCTGGCTGCACCCCGGCCTCCCCAACAAGGGTGCTTTTCCTATTGGGGGGAACAGAGTTCGTGTGATGGGTGTGGTTAAGAACCTTTCTCTGCACCTCAGATTCCTCCATTAAAAATGGGGATAATACTACCACTGTGCAGGCTGGCTGTGGAGACGGCATGGGCTTCCCAGTCCTGAGAATTAGGAGTGACTGATACAGGGATAATAGCCCAATAATCCCCAACCCAGAGCTCAGGACATGGTGAGTTATGAGCCCTAAGCCCCTGCAGTAACAGTATTTCTTGAAAAGATCTTTAGGAACCTGAAGGCCCTATCTGCAGGGGGAATACTGAACAGGGATAAGGTAACATGGGTCAGTGCAGCCCCTGTCATGCAGGAGGCCCCATGCAGGACAGCAGCCCTGCAGCTGCTCTGGCCACATCTGTGCATTTAGAGAATGGACACAGAGGAGCACGCAGGCCTGTGAGCCCATTTGCATAGGATGGAACTGAAGACCACAGAACAGTGGCTAATGCTCTGCCTGGAAGGATGCGCGCCCTGGACCGACAGCATACGACATCGACAGTGAACGTGCCTGCGGCTGCTGTCCTGAGCACGTGACACGCATCGCCTTGCTGATTCTCTGCACATCCCCATGAGAGTGCCATGTCTCCCATCCTCACTTTGCAGCCCCTGGGGCTAAGCCACTTGCCAAATTCCAAGGTCAGGAGTGACAAGGCAGGAGGTGAACTTGAGAAGCCCTTCGCTGGTGGGACTGTGAATAGGTATGCCTCTGCCTCAGGGCAAGTGTGCCCCCAAAAGATCATGTGTTGGAAACTTGAGCCCTGCTGTACAGTGTTAAGGGGGTGGCAAATCCAGTTATGTATTTGAAAGGGGGGACCTTTGAGAGGTGATTGGATCATGAGCACTGTGCCCTGGTGAATGGGTCGATCCATTTGTGGAAGTAACCGAGTATCATGGGTTCAGATGGCTTTATGAGGAGGCCAGTGAGAAGCTTAGCTGTCTCTTGCCATTTTCTTCCCGTTTGACACCCTGGTTACCATGGAACCCTAGACAGTTCCCACCCAGAAGAAGGCCCTCACCAGAGGTGGCCCCTGGACTGTCGACTTCCCAGTTTCCAAGACTGTAAGGCATAGATTTCGTTTCTTTGTAAATTATCTAGTTTCAGGTATTCTGTTATAAGGCCCCCGTGGCTCCACCCCCAGAGATACGCCCCACAGAAGTGAGAGCACACAGTCACCCAGGACACGTCCGAGAATCCACAGTGCGGGGCCACAGCCTGACCCTGGAAGTGTCCCCAGCACCTGACCACAGGCGAATGAACCAGTGTGAGCTCTGTGCCCTGTGGAATACTTAGCTTGGAATGGGTAAGCCATAACCACACATGACACGCATGGTTGCACAAGGTCATGGTGAGCAGAAGAAGCCAGACACGAAAGATTCTGTTCACCTGAAGTCCAGAGTCAGGCAAAGCGAATGTAGAATGTCTCAATCAGGGATCTCGTTATCCTTTGGGGAGGGGATGGGGACCATAATGGGGACCAAGAGGGGCCCCTGGGGCAGGCCCTGTGCGATTTGATCGGGCGCGGGCCACACAGGGTCCTCAGTCTGAGAAGGCTCATCTGGCCTCACCCTCACTGTCTGCACACTTTTCAGTGTGTGTGTTATATCCCAATGGAGTTTAAAATCCCACACTACAAAAATAGGACCATGGGGAGGAGCTGAAAGGGTGATGTGCTTGTGTCCCTCCAGGACGAGGAGCCCTTGACAAGGAGATGGACACCGCTGGGGCACGAGGAGCGTGTGCACAGCGGTTCCAGCTTCTGAGGAGGAACCGTGTGGCAGCGCTGAGCCCGCGCTCGCTGGCCCGGAGCGCACCTGGCTATTTTTAGCGATGGCTCCGGGGCAAGGCTGGGTTTGACACTTCATCCCAGGCCCGCGGTGCGGCCCTGTGTGTCACAATCGATCCGGGATCTCTAAGGCTCCATATTTCCCTCCAAAGCAGCTTAGCTGCTGACCTTTCTGCCACATGACCTTGTAAACTGTGTTCCTTCGTGCAGGGACACAGGGACGCAGGCTTGAGGCAGATGTGGTTTCCAGGATGGTGAGAAGGCGCATCCTGCTGACAGACTGCCCGACTGGGCCTCAGTTTCCCAGCCTGTAAAATGGAAGCTGTAACGGTGCTGTTATGAGGAGTCACCGAGAGGCGTCCGACATGGGGTTCTGCAAGCAACAGCTGTCAGCATCATGACTCTGATGAGAACCGCTGCTGCTCAGGACAAAGGCATGGGCAGCGGGGAGGGAGAGAGGCGTGTGGGAGACAAGCACAGTGTGAGGGCCGCGCATTTGCTGGCCCGCCCCTGTTTGAGAGTCCCCAGGGTGACAAACCCGCAGCAGCCCCCAGGTCAGCAGAGGCGGCCGGCGCCCCCCGTCCTGCCGATGGCCACAGGAGGCTGCTGTGGAGTCCAGTCTCCCACTGTCCTGATGCCAGCACAAGGCAGAGCAAGACACGACGCTTTGGCGAGGGGGTGCTTGTGGGGATCCTAGTAGGGGGCTCCAGAGCCTGCTGACAAGGGGCTGGGGAGACTCCGTAGTTAACCCAGGAGCAGTTGCGAGACAAGGACAGACAGGAGAGGGATGAGAAGAGAGTGTGCATGAGAACCGGACAAGCCAAGCTGGGGACAGTAGTGAGAGAGACAGGGACAGAGATGGTGGGGCTGGGGGTAGGGGTGGAGAGGGAGACAGAGAGAGAGACAGAGACAGAGGTGGTGGGGGGAGAGGGAGACAGATGGGGTTGGGGGAGAGGGAGAGAGAGAGAGAAAATTAGAGTAGATTTCTGATAAGAACAAAAAAACCAAAGATGCAATCAGTTTTCCTTTATTTGTTACTGTGCACGATAGTCTTCTTTCCTGGTTATAGTTAAAACAGAGGTGATGCCCACACGGTCGGAACACAGAATCCAATCCCAGGAACGGCCAGGCCTTTGCTCCTGGAGTTCCCATGAGAGTGACACCTCAAGTTGGCAGAGCCCACAGCTCAATTACATCTTAATGCAGGGAACCTAAGACAAACAAGGGGACCCCCCACCCCCCGACTCCTGACAGTGTTTGCAGCTCAGAGGGGCAGAGGGCAAACCTCCCACCGTCATTCCACAGCTGTCATGCCGAGGTCACTCTTCTGTCTGCAGGACAGCTGGGCAGAGTCCTTGCTGCACCGCGGGTGAAGCCTCCATGGCCTGCAGTGTCCAGCTGCGCCCGTCTAGGCCAGCGGGCTGTAGCTCAACACTCACCACAGGCTCCTAGGCCATGGCATGAGGGACGACCACCCGGGTGATGCCCCACAACCAGGAGCCCAAATGGCAGTGGACAGCAGGCAGGGCCTGCGTGGTGTTGGGCCATGCGTACATTGTAAAGCTTTTCAATGGCTTGCCCAAATATAAACGTGACGAAATTTCACATTAAACAAAAAATTCCAGTTTTCTTTTCTTCCAGCTCAACACCGGATCATGAACCACGTGCTCTGTGCCTGATGCTTTGGTGGAAACTCTGGGAGAAACAGCGTCTCTTTCCAGGGGAAGGGCAGGGACCCAGCAGGGCCAACTGGCCCTGGCCCCGAGGCCCAAGGCCATGTAGTGGTGATGGCAGGCTCATCCTGGGCCTGTCCCCACCCCCTAGCTGCTGCCACCCGTGCCTCCTGTCACCACTCCTAGAAAACATCCTGTTTATGACTGTCTAAATCCTCGTGACCACAATTCCAGAGCTGCTCTCTGGACAATGGATATATGGGCCAATATTCCATCTGTATTTTCCAAGTTAAAATAAACATAACGCTCTCAAGTTGGCCCCACTGCTGAGGGTCATGTCCATATACTCATTACCAGCCAACTTTAGGCCCAGTAAATATCTGGCTTCAGTAAGTATTGGCCATTCAATTAATGCCCTTGGCCCTTTCAGGGACCCATGACGCAGAGCAAGGACAGAAGCCAGCAGTGACCAGGGGGCCAGGCCTGGGAGTCTGGGGTGTCACAGAGGAGTGAGCAGAGGTGGACATCTGTCCTACCTAAAGGAGGCGGCTGCTACCCACCTGCAGCTGATTACAGCCACGCTGGGACGCATGCTGCGGTTGTCAGATTTTTAAAAAATTGTTTTTAGCAGAAAAGAAAACTGGTTGAGTTTCAGAGATGAGATCTGGTTAAAGGGAAACGCCGCCTGACTTCAGGTCTACACAAGAGCAGCCACTTGCAGAGACATCCCCGCCCCATGGGGCTCCCACCTGGCTCTGCCCCTTGGTAGCCATGCCACCACAGTGACCTCATCCTTCCTGTGCCTCCGTTTCCACCCTGTGAAATGGGAGGGCAGTGAGAACGTGGCTGCAGGGCTGCGGTGAGGTTCAACGGGACGAGTGCGGAGAGCTCAGGACAGCACTGGAGCTTGCGCAGCTGTTGCTGCATGAAGTCAAAGCAGAGGATGAACCGGGGAAGGAAGTTAATGCCACACCCCCACCGCCGGCGCTGGACAACTGCAGAGGGCCTGGCTGCTGGCCCCCAGCGCTGCGGGAGCTGGGGCATCACAGCCTGTGCCCTCTTCCGAGGCAGTAGCAAGAGTGCGGTTCCCGGGTTGGGAAGAGGCAGACCCCGGGACCCAGCTCCGCGAGGAGCGTGCTCTAGGCCCGGTGGGGACAGCCCCTCACCGCTCTGTAGCTGTGCGTGTCCGGAAGTGAAAGGAGCCCACATGTGGGACGAGATCCCTGGAGGCTTCAAAGGCCTCTTTGTTAATTGATGGTGTGGCTTCCTTCACGCGCTCTGTAACTGGAGTGCACATATGCTTTGAAAATGGAAGAAACAAAAACTCAACTGGTGTTCTGATCCTACTATTGAAAAACGGTCAGATTTTGATGGACTGAATGTGTAATTTGCCAAAACAAAAACAAACAACCTCAATTACAAATCCATGGATGTCCCCATGTAGACCGAGCCGTCCCCTTTCAGGAACTGACATGTCTTGTACTCGCAGCAATGGGTTTCCGTGAAGAGAAAAGGCCAGGCTGTGGCAGTGGCGTGCACGCCCAGGGCTCGCCCACCACAGGTCCCCAGTACTGCTAGGTAATGGAGACAAAGTCTCGGAAATGCTGCTCCGGTCTGTTTAGTTAATCTTAGGAAGCCAGCATTGGGGCATTTTTAAGTGATTGCTCATGAAATGACTTCTTTCCCCTCACGCAACTCATCTTCCTCTGGTGACCTACTTTTGGTCTTTTATAAGCCCACACTTGTAGAACTGGGTCAGGATTAGAGTGAAGCCCCAGCGATGGGTGTTTTAACAGACTCGGCCATTTAACCTCCCGGTCTTCCAGGCCTTAGATGAGATGAAGCTCATTATAAATTGGAAGTGGGCAACTCAGAGGAGAGAACGGTCAATTTAAATGAGGCCTTCTTTGTCCCCAGGCTGGAGATTCCCTTTCCCAGGCCTAGCTGTGAGAACTCTCGGGGTCTTCTCTCTGAGGCTCACACGCATGCACACACGTGTACACCCCAATTATCGCCGTGTTCACTCTTGAGAGAGGGACAGTCACTGAGGCACCAGCAACACAGGTGTTGATAGGAGAGAGCTCAACATCTGTGGGCAAACCATTGGACAGCCCAGCTCCTGGCTGCAGGAGAGCAGCCTCGCTCCGACTTATCATCAAGAGCCAGCAACCTCCCCTACATCTGGCTCAGCACATGGGCTTGATTGCAAAGTTTGCAACAGAAAGAAACAAGAATAGATCAATGCAGATGAAGGGTGTACTTGGCTTACTGTGAAATTTCAGTATCCCAGCAGGCAAGCTTCCCAGTTCTCAGGGGCAGATAAAGAGAACTCTTTCTCTGTAGGGATCTTATCAGGAATGTAAGAATTTTCCAGATATTTATTCTACAGTATATCCATGAAGAAACGAGTTTCACAATTTAGTGTATCAATGCCCTCAGGGCAGGAAATCAACGCTGAGGACCAAGATACGGAGAGCCTCCAGGACGACTTAATCTCACGCAAAGTGATTAGCTCTGTTTCTGATTAAGACGCTTGGGGCTTTCACGTCTGCCAGATACTTGCNATTAGAGTGAAGCCCCAGCGATGGGTGTTTTAACAGACTCGGCCATTTAACCTCCCGGTCTTCCAGGCCTTAGATGAGATGAAGCTCATTATAAATTGGAAGTGGGCAACTCAGAGGAGAGAACGGTCAATTTAAATGAGGCCTTCTTTGTCCCCAGGCTGGAGATTCCCTTTCCCAGGCCTAGCTGTGAGAACTCTCGGGGTCTTCTCTCTGAGGCTCACACGCATGCACACACGTGTACACCCCAATTATCGCCGTGTTCACTCTTGAGAGAGGGACAGTCACTGAGGCACCAGCAACACAGGTGTTGATAGGAGAGAGCTCAACATCTGTGGGCAAACCATGGGACAGCCCAGCTCCTGGCTGCAGGAGAGCAGCCTCGCTCCGACTTATCATCAAGAGCCAGCAACCTCCCCTACATCTGGCTCAGCACATGGGCTTGATTGCAAAGTTTGCAACAGAAAGAAACAAGAATAGATCAATGCAGATGAAGGGTGTACTTGGCTTACTGTGAAATTTCAGTATCCCAGCAGGCAAGCTTCCCAGTTCTCAGGGGCAGATAAAGAGAACTCTTTCTCTGTAGGGATCTTATCAGGAATGTAAGAATTTTCCAGATATTTATTCTACAGTATATCCATGAAGAAACGAGTTTCACAATTTAGTGTATCAATGCCCTCAGGGCAGGAAATCAACGCTGAGGACCAAGATATGGAGAGCCTCCAGGACGACTTAATCTCACGCAAAGTGATTAGCTCTGTTTCTGATTAAGACGCTTGGGGCTTTCACGTCTGCCAGATACTTGCAAAGCATTACAATCTCTCTTGTCTTTCTTTCTCCATCTATAAAACGGCCACATAGTTGCTTCATGCATAAACATTTTTTATGATGTGTGAGCATATTTGTGAAAAGCTATAAATTGTCTTAAACGAATGTTAGGAAGTAGTGATTGCTGGTCAAAGTGGAGATGCGCTTCTGCGAGAATCTCTTCCTTGGAGGCTGAAGAGGGGCACGTTTCTGTGTCTACGGCCTACTGTGAGCTAGTTTGCGTTAGAGGAAGGGTTTGTTTTAAATGAATTCTCCATTTCGGTGAAATGCAGAAAAGAATCATGGTGCAAACCGTGGAATTAGAGGGATAAAAGAATATTTATGACATCTTCCAGGCCAATGTCCCCAAAGGTGGATTTCTAAGTCCTGATGGTATGAAATGGGGCTGGGGGCCCTGGTGCTCTCCAGATGCTTCTGCTGTACCCTCCCCCAGCCCCCGCTGTAGCACAGGTGGTGATGATCTCAGCTGAAGCTTCCTGCTCCATTGATAACATGGCCTAGCCCTACTGGCAAGTTCCACCTCATTCACTATGACCTGCCTATCCTAAAATAATTAAGGACACACCTTTCCACCACTTTTATCACCTGTGTAACCCCCCAAGCAACTACGATGTTCAATCACTACGAAATCATGGGAGCACCCGGGCCTGAGGTCAGCCATCACCTCGTGGCACCTGTGGGCATTCCTGGGGCAGCAGACAGCAGTGCCCCTGTATGTGGGACGAATCTCTCTTCTTTACAGGAAGTCATCAACCCACCTGGCAAACTGGGCATTCAGACAGTCAATGGGCTCATCCACTCCGGCCTCCATGCAAACTCTTATGTAGCAGACAGCTGCCCCTCCACTCCCCCAGGGCTGGGCCTTGGGCGTTAAGTCACAATCCTCCCAGACACATACAAACTCCAAGAATGCAATTTCACCGCCCCTCCAAATAACACGGCACACGCCAAGGATATAATTATGACAGGTGTCCTTTTCCTAAGCATCACTGAAAAGGAGCACCCAAGAGTATAGGTGCTAGCATATTTCAAATCACTAAATTTCTGGGTTGAAGATCTTTCT
>NW_007726982.1:393720-394927 GCF_000696425.1 Galeopterus variegatus | reverse complement strand
CCCTATTCCCGCCCTGTTGCCTATTCCTGCCTCTTGCCTGCCTTAGGCTTCAGGCTAACAAGATGTGGCCTAGCTGTTCTGTGCACCTCCGGTCCTGAGCACAAAGGCCTCCCTACGCTCCTATGCATCCTCCTCTGCCCTCCTCTTGCCATCCTGTCTGGCCAAGAACTTCTCCCCTCCCTCAATCCCGTCTTCCCTCAAGGCCCACCTTGAGTACCTCCTCCACCAGGAAGCCTTGGTTGGCTCACCCTCCCCACCAGCTGAATCTCGGAGTCCTGTACTGATGCCTCTTTCTTGGCTCATGCATCACCCACCACCTCAAATCCTGGTTGTCCGGGTTTCCCTGGAGCAGGATGTGGACTCCCTCTGGGGGTGGGATTCTGAGTGCTGGGAATTCTACCATAGGCTCTGCTTAGATAAGGACAGGGTTAGTTCATTAGCACTCTGAGTCCTTGGTCTTTCTTCCCAGAAGATCCAGCACAGCAGCTGGCCTTACTGCTGCAGGGGACACTATGGTATTCATACCTGGACCCACCCCATCTTCCCCCACTGTCTGCAGGGAATGTGGGGTTGACTGGTCCAAACCAAGCAGGGCGATCTTACCCCTCTTCCAAATGTCAGCCCTGGAGCCCAGGCTGGAGCTGAGCAGGGGCTGGGGCAAGCAGGGATGGCATTCCCCTGGCACCAGGTTCTGGTCCAGGCAGTGGGCNGGGGCTGGGGCAAGCAGGGATGGCATTCCCCTGGCACCAGGTTCTGGTCCAGGCAGTGGGCACATGCCCCCGCAGCACTAGGGTTAGGGCTGGGAGAGAGGCTCTCTGTCCAGGGGATGTTAACACAGAAGCCAACGCACAGAGGCAGAGGGGGCATCCCTAAACTGCTCACCAACCAAGCCAGAAGTCCCCCTTGCCTTCTGGGCTTTAGGTGGTGACTGAAGATCATCTTTGTCCTGCCCTATATGCTGGGAGAAGTTTCTGTGCCAGCCAAGAGCAGCTGAACAGACAAACCTGCTCAAATCCTGGGGGCGACCCCGTCTAACCACTCAGTTTAGAATCCACAATGCCAGGGCTCAGCTGTCCTTACCGAGAACTGCCCACCTCCACTACTGCCTTTCATTAAGACCCTCACATTGAACAACCAAATTAAATGCCCACATGTGCCACCATGTCCTTCCTAATGCATCCTTAGGAGGACACAATGTTCTCTGAGA
>NW_007726982.1:373038-393232 GCF_000696425.1 Galeopterus variegatus | reverse complement strand
CCCACATGTGCCACCATGTCCTTCCTAATGCATCCTTAGGAGGACACAATGTTCTCTGAGATGGCATTTATTTATAGACTGGTTAACTGATTGACCAAATACATTTTTAGTGATACGGGAGGATGCTTGTGTTCGTACAACATTAACAGGAAAAAAGCATGGTACAAACTCTGCAAACAGTGCGTAAACACCGCAGAATGCACCAAAACGTTGACATGATTTTTCTTCCTGGTGGTGGAATAATGGACGTTTAAAGTGATCTTACTTCTACTTTTTAAAACGAGCTTTTTAATTTTAGAATAGTTTTAGATGTACAGAAAAAATGCAAAGATAGTGTAGAGAGATCCTGTATACTCTGCACCCAGTTGCCCCTGTGGTTAACATCTTACCTTGGTATGGTATGTTATAATTAATGAACAAATACTGATACATTATGATTAACTACAGTCCATACTTCATTCAGATGTTCTTAGTTGTTCCCTAATGTCCCTTTTCTGTTCCTGGACCCCACGTGACATTTAGTTGTCATGTCTCCTTAGGCTTCTCTTGGCTGTGAAAGTTTCTCAGACTTTCCCTGTTTTTGATGACCTTGACCATTGGAGCAGTGTGGGTCAGGTATTTCGTAGAAGGTACCATTTTTTTGTGTGTGTGTTTTTCAGTGTCCGGCAACGGATTGCAACCCTCAGTGTTGCCCCCGTACCGGACCAGGGACCGGCAACTATTTTTGATGACCTTGACCATTGGAGCAGTGTGGGTCAGGTATTTCGTAGAAGGTACCATTTTTTTGTGTGTGTGTTTTTCCGTGTCCGGCAATGGATCGCAACCCTCAGTGTTGCCCCCGTACTGGACCGGGGACCGGCAACGGGATCGCAACCCTCGGTGTTGCTCCCGCGCCTCGCTCAGCCAGTGAGCGGGAACCGGTCTGTATGTGGGATCCGAACCCTCGGGCAGGAGCGCCACCGCGCTTCCCAAGCGGCGCACTTATCCAGTGCGCCACCGGGCCGGCCCCGAAGGTACCATTTATTTTAAGCTTGTCTCTGAGATGTGATGCAACCCGCCCGCTCTTCCGCTTTTACCTAAAACTTCCTTCCACCAACTTCTCAGAAGAGCTGCCGTGCCATGCACTGCTGGCTAGTGGACTCATGTGCTCACTGAAAACCTCTCATCTCCATTTGGATTCCTGGCTTCAAATAAGAACTAAAAATAAACCAAATCTACTTACAAAATAGATGTTGAGTGAGCTAATTTAATACCATATTATCTGAAGATGGTTATTATAATCAAGATGGCTCTGCGTTGTTCTACAATCTCCTAATTAGATGTGGTACCAAAAGCTATTCTGGCTTTTAGAAAAAATTACCTTTGGGGAAAATGTATGTATTTGTAAACGTCTCTGTGTGTGCACATACGTATTTATTTTTAGTTGTTGCTTCTGACTCGAGAGACTACGTTCTACTAAAAAACTCACACAACACATTGCAAGCTCACTTAGGAAAACAAAATATTAAAAACTCTCTAAATAGGGCATTTTTCACTAAAGCTGCGTTATAGGGAAACCAGCATAGTTAGGAGCCATTGAATGAGTAATTTCAGTTCTTCCAGGCCTGGGGTGGCTGTAGCCCCGTTTCTGAGCAGTTGGACCTTCCTGTTTCTTCACTCAAATCCTTCCAAGTTTCTGGGACCTCTGGCCAATAAGGACCATGATTCCTTTCTAAAACATTTAAGCCCTAGCCAGCACCATGGCCCTCTCTTCTCTCTCAAGTTCCCACCCAGAGCCAGAGCAGATCCCAATCGACACTCCTCACCTCGGGACCCCCGAAGAGCCTTTCTTGGGTTGCCAGTATCACAACACTTAAGTCTACCCTACATTAGATTTGGCTGAGACTTGTTCTCTCCCAAACTTTGCAGGCTGACACATGTCAAAATTGTTTGACACAGAAAATTATTTGCACCTAGTAGGTGCCATATACATATTCATAGAATTAATTATTTGATACAATTCAGCCTAACTCATAGAGTTAGCAAAATGGAGGCTCAAACCTTAAGGGACAAAGAAAAAAATATAGATACAATGTAATGTATTCAGCAGCTGTTCTTTCAATTTTTTTTTCTTAACCAGCTAAACCCCAGAAAGCCAGCTACAGCTAAGAACCAGATCACCAACGGTAAGAAATGTGATTGAAGAAATATATGCAACTGGACTGTTTAAACATTTATATTGCATTCATAATGCTTCAGGTTTAAGGCTGAGCTATTACTGTAATTGGATTTTAATAAGGACAGAGAATCATCTGGAGTTTTGCTCTTGCTTGCACGACATGTGAAAATAAGACGCACGCGCCTCTTCTCTCTCCCCCAAATGTGTAAGTTTCCTAACGTGTGCTTTTGGAAAAGACCCGCTTCTATCACAGTGTCCCAAGCTCTGCTTACTGCCCCCATGATCTACATAAATATTCAACACTAATAATAAAGTCACTTTGTTTTTGCTGCGGCTCACATTCAGAATTCTTATGGGAGCAAACGACTATCAAATCCTGCATAGTAAGAGGTTAATTTATGATATTTAATTGCATCGTCTAATTTGAACTCCACATTTTGGTGCCATCTCCGGAGTTCTAAGGGAGCTGACGGACTTCTGTGCATCTGAATTTCTTTCTCAACATATCAATAGAGTTTTTCCACTTTTATTGATAGGGAAGATTTGACAAAGACTGGAAACACCATGCAGACCTCGGTACGCTATGGAACACCCACTAAACCCATCCATCTAATCCAAGCCGATGTGAGGACTGGACTTCCCTAAACATGAACCAGACCATTAGCTTCTTGGGAGTGAAGACTCTCTTGCTGGCTCATTCTTTTCCCCCCCAATATGTATTGAGTGCCCGTTGTGTGCCAGGCATAAACAATATAGAATAGGATAAAAACAGCCCTGCCCATGTCCCTGTGGCCCCTGGCACAGACCTTCCTATATGTGTGCTGTCTGAGGGGCATAGCGGTTAAGAGGGGCCAGGCTCCGTGGTCCATACAGACAACATCAGGGGCCAGCTGCACAGCCCCAAAGCCAATTGTCGGACGCTTCCATGCACAGGGCAGTTTCCCTCCTGAGGATCACAACAAGCAAGGAAAAAAGGAGAGTTGCCCTCAGACTCTCACTCCCTCAGCTTCATACCATGTTCCTATTGATGCGATTCCAAAGTGCTACCCCCAGGCCGTCGCGTGCGCCCCTTAGAGCTGTGAAAGGTGTCGAAGCTGCATTCAGGGAGTTGGGGTGCATCTTGAAGAACGCGTGAACAGTCCAGCCACAGAATGTCATGGTTGACGGTGACAGCACCGCTCTTTTTTCCTGTCTTGTCTTCCTTTCGCTCTTTTCAGCCATGCCCTTGCATAAACTTTGAAATGGCCGCACGGTGTCAAATCCACCCAGCACGCCTCTCATCACAGACTTCCTCCAGGATGTGAAGGAAAAGCAGATGTGATTTAGAAATAATTTCTGCAAGAAAAACAGCCTCGAGCCCCACATCTTAAGTGAAATGCTACAGAGTGGAACGGTGAGCGCCGAGCGAGCTGCGTATGGGAGGGAGCGCCTTCCCGCACGGGCAGGGTGCTCTAGGGCCGGCCTCCGTGGCCTCATTGTCTTTCCCCCATTAAATCAGACACTTCTTCTAAGGTGAGCCCTCGGGGAGCAGTGGGCAAAAGTGATGAGCCCGCACGGGAGGACATGAAAGTGGAGCATGTGTTCTCTGACCTGCTCGGAGCCGAGATCAAGGGGAACGTCTCCATGCAGAGTCATCGGGAAGGAGCCAACGTAATTGTGTTTCTGGTGCCAATTTAGGCCATTAGTCAGACATATGTGGCAAAGACACCATGTCTGCCATGTCCAGACTGTGCCTGGCACACAGGTGAGGCCAGTTATTTAACAGAGGGGTGGACAGTGGGATTCTCTGTTCCCGGGAAAAGCAGCTAAGAGCTTTTGCACGCGGTGGGAACAGGGACTACCTGTCACACCATGTGGATTCCCTCCCAGCCCTGCTCTTGTTTGGATGAAAAATAGAGCAAAGCAATGCAGCTGTAGCTATGCATCAGGACAGAGGGTTGTGTCCCCTGCATGCTGTGGGGTCTTGGGCAGTTGCCTAATCTCTCTGGGCCTCAGTTTCCCCATCTGTAAAGTATCATTAAGAACCACATGTACCTCACATGTGGATTAGCTGAGGATTGAATGAGCTAATGAACAGAGAGCTTTGCCCATGGTCATTTTCAATGGTTGGTGTTAACAGTCCTTAAATGAATGTTTATGTATGATTAATATTAGCACTTTAAAATGTTCCCATCATCACTTAACTCAGGGTCTCCCAACCTCAGCTCTACTGACCTTTTGGACAGGATGAATATTTGTTGCAGGGGCTGTCCTGTGCATTGCAGGGCATTGGACAGCATTCCTGACTATACCTACTTGATGCCATAGCAAGCCCCCCTGACAACCAAAATGCCTCTAGACATTGCCCAATGTCCCTTGAGGTCAAAAATCATCCCCAGTTGAGAAGCCCTGAGTTAAAGTAAGAGAAGGCTGAGGATGTCACTGCAAACAATCTGCCTATAGAAATCTAAAGTCATGGTTGAGGACCAATCCCGAGCATCATTTCAGTAGTAAATGCATCTCTGGAGACAGTGGGAAAAAAATACAAGGTCTAAAATCTTAATATTTAATAGGGCTCCTTTGAGAGAGGAGTCTACTGCGTGTCAGGCTAAGCCAGCCTTACACCAAATGAAGACACAAGCATTCCAGAGAGAATCGCAGGATGGAGCTCACCCCGTAGGAACAGGCTCCATTCTCTGGTACCACTTGCAGGTTGCTTCCTGGCACACAGAGCCCTGAGACCCTGGGACTTGAAAGCCCTTCCAGACATCTGCAAATAACAAGGCCCCTGTTCTCAGGACAGGGGTGCCAAAATCCAACACTAGACACAAGAAATGCCACCAAGACCAGGGAGGGGCATTGGAAGAGGAGCATGCCCGTGTCCTCAAAGCTCAGGCAGAGAGCAAGTGAGGGGACATTTCCACAGAGAAACAGACTGCGAAGAAGGGCGTTCCTGGCCCACCTGTTCATGCCCATTTTCTCTCCCTCTGTGGTGAGCTGAAAATACAGAGTCCAAGTGGCAAAAACACCTTCTAATTGTGAGAGTAAATGCCAACCCTCAGAAGAAATGAAGAGGTTGTGTCCGCCTCACCCACAGACTGATGTGGAATGCTGGGTAACAGTAGGCAAGCAGCGGATAAGCACTGGACCCATTCAGTGAGGATGTGGCTTAGAGCAGCTTGGATTCAATCTCCAAAGGCCAACAGAGGTTGTGTCCGCCTCACCCACAGACTGATGTGGAATGCTGGGTAACAGTAGGCAAGCAGCGGATAAACACTGGACCCATTCAGTGAGGATGTGGCTTAGAGCAGCTTGGATTCAATCTCCAAAGGCCAAATGTGATGCCCTGAGTTCAAGGTAAAGTATGACCTATGTCCTTATGACATATGACCTTTGACATGTGACCTATGTCCTTCCATAAGACTTAGGAAGATTTGGGGCAAGTGTCAACATCTGAGACACACTTGTCTCCGTTCATGATCCCAAATACTAGGCTCATCCAGGAAAAACATCTGGGTTGTTTTCCAAAAGAAAGTTTACATTCACTTTCAGTAATATTGATTGATTATCTTTAGTTTTTGACCTTTCCCCCACTTANTTTACATTCACTTTCAGTAATATTGATTGATTATCTTTAGTTTTTGACCTTTCCCCCACTTACCTTTGTCCTTTTTTAAAAGAAAGTCCTTTGCATTTGCAATGAAGTCTGCAGCATCTGACTTCAGATATGGCCAATGTCTACTGGCTCACCTCTCTCCACCTAGAGCCCTGAACGGACACCCTTCACTTTGGTCTCCACTGAGTTTATTTTCTTCCCCAAAGGACCTCAACCGTATCAAATCTGTCTGGTTTGTTAAAGCCCGCTGTTCCACCCAGAGCCAATACCCCAGGACATCTGTGGTCTGTCTCACGCAAGCCGCCTCCTGTCCAATTCTTATCAGTTTTGCCAGGGAGGGCATTATTTGCGGTGCTTATAATTCATTCATTTTTTGAGGTATTCTAGGTTCTCTGGGATCAAACCAAACCATTAAAAGAATACTCATTTGGTGTGTAATTTTGCATACACTAATTATCCTGAAAAATGAATAAATAAATAAAAATTTAAAAATAAATAAATAAAAATAATAATTGTTTATAAGGAAAAAAAGAACATTCATTTGGGCCAAATCATCTCTGGCCTACAGAAATGTTTTCCACAATTTGTACTTTAAGGTTATTCCCACTGTTTTCATAAATAAAATGGCCCAAACAACCACATGGAACACTCCGTTGTGTTTTCTCTGGAAATATTAAGAATGTGGTGAATATATCACTCAGTGTCTCTGACACAGGAGACCCAGGATGGATGACTTTTATGCAGTAAGTTAGTTCTGGTAAAAGTAATACTCTGACAGGAACAGAAAAGAAGAGAAAGGATGTTTCTTCTTCGTGGTGTCTGCAGCCATTTTAACTGCTCTTATTTCCTTCATCCTGTTGGACCCCAGGAAGCTCGCAGCCAAGCGTGAGGCTCGCCCAGTGCTCAGGGTGGCCCTCACAGCACATGGCCCTGGTGCTCCGTCCCTTGGGCATGTCCACTCCATACCCGGCCTTCCAGCTTCCCTCATCCTCATGTTAATTTCCGGTTCCCTGAGCTCCTCTGTGCTGCTCACGTCCCTCATGGCGTGCATGACACAGAGTAGGGATGAACACAAGTTCATCCCGGTTGTAGGAATGCCAAAGGCTTGGCTTTTTAAAAAAATCAGTAACACAAACAAGTTTACTTATAAACTTGGAGAGCAATAAATTGTGCAGTACACGCGCTAGAGGGAAGACTCTCATACATGTCTCAGCTGCAAAGGGAACATTTCTTATCCACACAAACTTGATGCTGCATCTCAGCGTCTTCTCTCAATAAGCCGAAAAATCATTAGCCACGTATCTTTAACATTTTCTTTAACCAAAAACACCTTTGAACCGGTTGCCACAAACCAGAAGAACCATTTCAGCCTCATGAAAGTCAAGCCCCAGGATAAGCCCCAGGATAACCCCCAGAAAGCAGAAGATGGACACCCAGAAATGTTAAAGATCTAGAAATGGATGCGTCCAAGGTCTACTCATGAACAAAGAGAAAAACTAGACCTCCAGGTGGCTGAGATATGAAAAATACCTCATAGAGAGCAGGTTTTGATGTTCAAATTGCAATTCTGTGCTCTATTTCGCTTGGGCCTCGCCGATTGTTTTGGTGTAAAGGGGACCTGCTTTCTACGCGGCCTTCTCAAGTCAGACAGTCCGCGTCAATCGCTTTTCTCTGGTTCACTGCTTAGCTACCTTGTCCCCCTCTTCATTTGCACAAGTTTGACCAAGAAAGCTCTAGTGGCACCTCAGTCAGGAGCATGTGCCCCTCACACCAGCACTGGCCAGCCGCAGCCGCCACGGTCATCTTACTTTGCACGGGGCCTTCTCTCAGACACCTCGGAGGAGCAGGTGGGAGAGCACGTGCTCGCAGGTGAGATGGGTGTGTACATGGACGAGCGTGGTCCGACATTAGCAGCGGAGTCACTTACCTAGAAAGAAGAGAACAGAAAAGCGTTGTTAGTGGAGTCTGGCGGCCTAGCCCTTTGCTTCCCTGATGGATGGTATGAGGTCAGCTGGTGCAGCACTTGTTCAAATAACCAGTATCCCAGTTTTCTATTGACTTGCATGGCATGTCATGCCAGCACATGCTCCACTTGCATGGCTTGTGAGCCCCACGATAGCTCTGCTGGGCCACCATGGTCAGTGTCTCTGGTCACGGAGGGGCACGTGCTCAAAGGCTTTGAGATTCAGAGAGGCTGAAGGAGCCGGGACCACTGCACCCTCTCCCTAGCCTCAGCCAGGCCTCCTTCTACCTGCACTGCTCACCTAACAAAATTATTTCTCAGGGACTCTCAGTGGCCAACAGGCAGCCAATGAAGTATCAGCGATTTTCAGCACTTCCTAAGTAGGCTGTGACCCATTTGTCTGGGTCTGCTCTCTTCTTCCACCAGTTTATAGAACTGCAGAAGCCAGGGACCATCAAGTCTTAGCTATATGACCTTAAGCTGCAGGCTTCAGGGACAATTGACATCGGAACTATGAAACTTCAGACATCAGATGAGGAGAGTCAACAGGGTGGCCTGTGGCACCACCTCCCCGTCCTGCCTCTGCCAGAACCCTGACCCACGTCTGTGTAGCTCAGAGCAGAGGCAAATAGGCTCCAAGAGACACAATTCTAGTCCCAGCCAGAGGAGACCCCGGACATCATTAACACCTGCAGGAGAAGAAAGTTCCTCCCACCATCTCATCAGCACCACTCCCAGTGGCCCAACTGCTGTGGACAGAGGGAGAACAGTCTCCAGACACACTTAGCACATTGCCGCAGAGAGGGAATGTTCCAGAACTTTACACCAAGAGAGGTCACTTGGACACCTGAGTAGTGTGCAGGTGTTGGGGGCCTGATTCCCTGTGCAAGTTCAGTACACCGGTTCATTCCCGACTCTGAGCCACGAGACTGGAGGACAGTCTTGATGGGCCAACGATTTTAAGAGAACAGGGTTTGTAATAATTAAATATGGACATTTACAGAAAATGCCTCCACCTAAAGCCGCAGTGATGCCGACAGTCGTACTTTTCACCGGAACCCCATTTGATGGCATGTGGGTGTCTGAGCGTCGTTGTAGACTTCTCTCTGTGCTTGAGGGAGAACAGCACAAATTGCCAAAGGCGGCATCTCTCTCTGTGTCTTTCCCACTTTGAAAAACAGCTGTGGTTCCTAAAGTCCCCTCCAGGCCAGCTGTGCTGCTGCTGAGACAGCCCGGGCGAGGCCAGCAGGGCGTGGCGTGGTGCCAGTGTGCCCCCGCTCTCTCGCGTGGAGTTTTAATGAGCAGGTACTGCGAGCTGTGCTCCCACACAAGCGTTTCAGTTCACTCTGCGGTTCCAAATGCAAGTGCAAGCAACGGCCTCATCATTTGAAATGACTGCACGCATACCCTCCCTGGCGCACGTCTGTTCTTCATTACTACTGTCTATCCTATTAAAGATTTAATTTCCATTTCTGAGTGCAGCCTATCATATTTGCATTATTTGACAAACACAGGAGTAATGTAAATGAATTACTGACACACACGACCACGTGGAGGCCAAGAGAGACCCAGTCCAGCAGGGCAACCTCCTGCTGGCTGAGAGAGCCCCAAAGGGAAGAATGGTCCTCACACAGAAGGCCATCGTCATAGCAACGAGAGCATCAAAAATTAATAATAGTAGTTCTAATGGCCCAGTCGAGGACTCAGTAACACTTAAGATATGCCTGGTACCCTCCCAAGTACTTTGTGTGGGTCACTCCATTGACCCTCCCAGCCACGGTTGGAGCAGAGAGAATTACCACCCCCCCCACTGGGGAAGAGAAAACTGGGACGGGGGCGGGGCGGGGGCAGGCTCAATTGGAGGCTTTGGGCTCCGGGCCCAGATGATGCCAGGGCAGCCCTACCCCCAGGATTCCATCACTGCCCCCAAGCTCAAAACTACTCAAAACCACTGCTCCCCGGGGGAAGATGGATGGGCATTCGGGATCAATGCCCCGTGTTCCTGCTCGCACAGGATGGCAGGTGGCCCGAGCTGCTGCTGCATGGGGTGGTATTGGTTGTGTGTCTGCAGGCTGAGGTCTGAACACTGACTTGGACACCTCCTGTCTGTGGGCATCACCTGAAGCATCAGGGCCCAGGTGCAGAAAGAGGTGGCGCACCATCAGCCACCAGTGCTCCCCCCCCCACGAACGCCCCCTATTTACAGCAGGTGGGAAGGAGGCTCTTCCTGAGAAAGAAAGTATATGTGTGCTCAGCACCCCTCCACTCACAGTCGCAGCCTGTCCAGAGCAGGAGGCATTATTGTCTCTATGGTGGGGGCACCGAGGCTCAGAGGGGTGAAAGGACTCGGCTTACCCAGCCAGTACCCCTCACTGAGACACTTGTGGCATCTCATCGCTGAAGAGGAAGGGAATAGCCACCTGCATGTCCACCCACTCGTGCTCTGCTGACAGTGACGGAACTTGGCTGTGGGTGTGCGGCCTCCTCAGTCATGGCTCAGGGTGGTCCATGGGACCTGGGTGTCTGTGACTCTTCTCACATGGGTGCAGACCATCCCAGGCCCCCTCTCTGCTGGTCAAGTCCCCCGCACACGGGTTTCTATCCACACCTGGAGGAGTAGAGGACCCGGGACGTAACTCCAGGTAAACACCACTTTCCAGAAGAGAGTGGCAGAAAAAGGGTACTCAGAGTGTCTGCAGCTCCTGGTGGAAAACCAGGTCAGGTTTTTGGGAGGGTCCGTCATGGCTGTCTGTGACTCACCTGCAGAGTGGAACAGTTAGGGAGGCTTGCCATTGTCTTTCCTGGGTATTTATCTTCAAATTCAATGTTTTTTATAGTTAGAATAGATTTTTAAAAATTCAGCAGTTATTAGACTGAATTTTTCTCAAAGATGTACGTAGAAGCTGGGGCTGTGCTGCACCTGAGTCTTCCTACCATCAGTTACTAAAACATTGACAAAGTTACACAGTAGGAAGAATTTGAGTGTACACTTGTGGTCATCTGAGTCCAAACATACTGAACGTCCTCTTTCAGTGAACTGTGCTGCTAACTGGTCTCCCTCACCCACGCTGCCTGTCACACCTGTCCTTCCTTCACAGGCCGTGCTGCTTTGACTTTTTGTTTGTTTTTTAATGAATCTTTAAGTTGCCTGTGGTGCATACTGTAATCCCTAGGGCACCCCTAAAACATGACGCAGAGAGGAGAGGCTAAAAATCCAACAGATAAATTGAAATTCTAAAAAATAATTAACATAAAAAATGAGGAAATGAGTCATCACAAACAGAGGGGGGCACAACGAAAATACAGCGATGAAGTAAGTAAGTGGCAGCCCCAGCTGCAGTGGCACCGATGACATATGCAGCAGGAGTGGTCACACGTTCCTGTTACAGGCAGGAGTTGGCAGAAAAGGAGAAAAATCGAGATTCCAATACACTCCATTCGCGAGAGACATACTTTACACACCAGAGAGACAGCTGGATAATAGCAAGATGGAAAAACATATCCCATGCCAGCGGTACGCACGGGAGGCATCTTAACATCCGATATTAAAGTGGATAAAAGAGACTTGGAGACCACGAGCTTTCACCTGGAATAAACAGAAAACACCTGCCCAGAAGAAGATTTGTACCACAGTGTTCGCAGCAGCCACATACACAACAGTCCCAACCACTAACAGTCTTTCAAATGGTAAAAGGCGAAACCTTTCAAACCTTTCAAACCAGACCTGCAGCACGTCCAAAAAAAGGAACCGCTGCTGTGGGCACAGCACAGCGGACCTCAGCACAGGGAGCACCTCGCAACAGCGACCACCGCTGGGGCGTGGAGGGGAGGGGGCATGGACCAGGGAAGGCATGAGAGAACTCTCTGGAAAATGCTCTGTACCCTGATGGGACTCTTGGTAACACAGGTGCATGCGTTTGTCCAAACTCAGGGGATGTCTACTTAAAATGGGGGCCTTTTACTTTACATAACTGTTTTCTCAAAATGTGCAGGAGTGTTGAACGCTAATAAGGTGCACTGGCAGTGTTCAGGAGTAAGTACGCCGTCTGTGCTTTTATTTTGAAATAGATGAAAATGTAAACGGGATTTGCGGACGTGTGTGATAAAGCGGACAGCACAGTGGGAGCAGGGGAGCTCACGTGCGGGTAGGTGGGAGCTCACTGTGCAATCCACTCAGCTTTCAGTAAGTTTGAAAAACTTTATCATAAAGTACTGGGGCAAATCCTGGAGTGGCTTTGCTTGCACGATGCGGCACCTGGACCACCTCCTCCTCCCCCACCGCTGGCCACCTTGCCCAGGTTCACTGCACTGGACTCTCCAGCCGACCTTCCTTCAGCTTGGTAAACATTCCCACCCCAGAGCCTTCGCCCGTGGTGCCTTCCTCTGGTCTGGATTCCCTCCGCCTCCTCCTGAGCTGGCCAGTCCTGGAACATCTTACAGCACAACCACACGTCATCAAGGAAGCACTGAGGGACCTCTGAGGAGGAGGCTGGGCCTCCATGGTCTACGTGTCAAGACTCCCTCCCCTACCGCCTACCTGAGGGTTTCAGTCTGTTTTGTGATGAACGGTGGGTACGTTCTGCCAGGCTCCCCCTTGAGCACACAAGCTCTGGGGGCCTGGGGCCATGTTTCTCTAGTTCCAGGGCCACATCTGACACGTAACAGACTCAGCAATCAGTTTTCAATGAAACAGATGAATGGGGTGCCCTCTGTTTCTGGTCTGCACCCCTAAATGAACGGTATTTGGTCTTACAGTGCCACATGTTAATTTATGAAAACAGTGGTTGGGTCCCTGCCACGGCCCCCACACCTTGATCTCAGCCCCATTGCTCCCACATTCAAGGGAGCTCCCTGCAGAGAGGCCTCTTTGAGCCTCAGTTTCCCCAGTGCAGAGCATCACGCCTGGCAGATGGCCTGTGTCCAAAAAGTGTGGGCTGGGTGAATAGATGTCCACTCCCGTACTTGGGGCTGATCATACTAGACGTGCACAAGAGGCTACCTCGCTCAAACAATCTTCAGCCTGAGATGCTCCTCCTTCCACAAGAAACAGATAAAGACTTCACAAAATAGGAAATAATGCCAGTTTTCAATAAGTGCCTTTCTCTCTCCTGCAATTTGTTACTCAAAATTGATGCCTTTGACTAGACGTCTCTTAGAAAAATTCTTAAATGCTATGTAATAAAATCTATTAGAGAATAATTCGAGTTCTCCCACATATAGATTTTTGTAGATACAGAATATATTAGAAGAATTATCCTCTCACACATATTTTATTAAAAAGCCTGGTTCTAAACATTGCTCTTCTTAAAACAAAATTACTACCTGCAAAGAAATAGCTGTTTTTAAAAGAAAGCAGGGGGAAAATCCCTTCCGATCAAGTCCTTCTGTATTTCCTGACAAGTTGTTTGTTAAGTATTGAATAACTTATAATGGATAATGGATAACAATGCCATTGTTAAATGACAAAGATTCATTTATGGTTTTCTTTCATAGCAACGTATGATTTTCTAAATCTATTCAAGGTTTATAGATTTTAGTGATTTGGACACAGTGTGCCAGAACAGAGGTGGAGATTTCGTTATCACATTTAGAAAAAATAAGAAGATAAAGGCAACATTTCACACAAAACTTCTATACACTTTAAGGATGAACAGAAACGAATGTGGGACGTAGCCTGCAGAGCTTTGGGGGACTGTACTCAGGTGGCAACAGGGGACCAAGCCACCCTGGCTCTGGCCCCAGTGAGCGCTCCTGTCTGCAACCTGCTCCTGGAATTGAGTTACTGTAATGAACTGTGATCAAATGGCTATTTTCTTTCCACCCTCTATTTCTCTGGCAATTTAGCTGGCGACCTATTGTGGCAACACAAACCTGGAGAGTCTCACTTCACTGATTTATCAGGGTTAGGCTTGGTGGGGGGGGTACTAAAGACTAGGGGCAGGATCTGGGGGGGCTCCTGCCTCCAGAGCCATGTGCACGGGCCACTTTGTTCTCCCAGGACTGGGTTGGGGGTCACACACACAGGAATGCAGACAGGATCCTTTCTCTTTTTGGAGGGGGAATCACTCTGAAGGGGTGAGAGCAGGAGGTTATCATGGCTATGACCTAAGTGATATCACTCAAGAAGATGGGCTGGGAGCGGGGAGATGGTAGGAGGGGGAGAGGAAGGGGAGAGAAAGGAAGGTCAAACCAGATCAGACCACCAGCCTCTCTCACCCAGCTCCATGGATGGAGGGGAAAATCACACTCTGTGAGGTGGACAGGTCCCTGGGGGCCCGTCACAGGCAGGTGCATATGGACTATGTGCTATTCCATCTGCATTGGTGACAACAGCCACCATAAAGGAGGAGAGATGGGATGCACAGAGTTTCAGACACCGGGACATTTCCTATGGCAACTTACCAGCACTCAATTTTTAGCTTGTTTCCTAAAACCATGTTTTTGTGGGGCAACAGAGGCCATGGCCCATAGAGGGCAACATGGATCTGTAAGAGGCAAAAAAATCAAGAGAAAAGGTTATTCCTGAGCATTATCCAGGAAGAGAAAAACAGAACTATAACTAAGTTTAGGTGAGCCACACTACATAGACCAGGGGCTCTGGAAAGGTCCACTTTGATGTTGGCTGAGGGGTGGGTAGGCTTGTACTCAGCTTCTAATAGAAAAGGTCAAGAGATAGAAAATGCCACTTTGCTGAATTTCCAAGAAAGTTTCTGAGCTAAAATTAAATGGGTTTGAATGATTTACAGGAGTCTCAGAGTAAATTTACACACTTCAGTCAGTCCTGTGGGCCCCACCTATGTCTGTGCCACATACACAGACCAGCCATCCCAGGCTGACAAAAGCCAGTGCCTAAAGCTGGGATTGATGCTCCATCTGTGTCCAGCACACCCCTCTGGAAGCTTCCCTGCTCCCAACCCCCAACCCTTCCCTGCCCCACCCATGCTGGACACATTCTTGGATCTCCCCTGGACCCCACGAGGCAAGTCTGCCCTGCAGATCCTCTAGCTGCTACCTGGTATCTGCGCTTCCGACCACCACAAACTCCATCTTCTCTTCTCCTCTTTCACCCTCTTCTTGGAAGTTAAACTTTGTCCCCCTTGGGAGTATGCTCTTGGGGAACGCTCCACACAAGTGGTGTTTCTTTTGCGTGCTTTGTCGCAATGTCAGCACAGGCACACAAGCCTCAGCCTCCGTGTGTTCCATCTTATTCTAAAATGGTATAAGCAGACTTGAGCAAAAGAAGCATTCAGTTGATGTTTTCTGGACGACTAACAGGGACCAGGGAAGAAGAACAACTTCCCAGAACCTGCGAAGCAAATTCCTGCCCCATCCCTGAAGCTCTGGGCTAGCCCCTTGGACCAAGTCCTGCTTTTCTCTCATCCCCTACCACCCCACAGCTCTGTGCTTTCTACCGTGGCAGCCACAAGCCCACAGGGCACCTGAGAGCTTGGCACCTGGTGGGTCTGCTTTGGAATGTGCTTCAAGAAGAAGAAAGCAAGCAGATTTCAAACACTCAGCACAAAAAAATAAAAGGGATGTAAAATATCTCACTAGTATTTTTTAATTTGTTGTTTTTTGAAGTGATACTATTTCAGATACATTGGATTAAATAAAATGCATTATTACCATTAATTTCACCTGTTTCTTCTTACTTTTTAAAAATGTGGCTACTAGAAAATTTACAATTCCATGGTCTGCATTATCTTTCCATTGGACAGCACTTTTGTTCGGAGTCGCCTTTGCTCTTCTTCCGGAACACACCACTCTGTGCCTCCTCTAGAGCCTTGCGCCACAGCTCCTGTTTCATGGGTGCCTTGTTTTGGCTTAACTATAGCCCCCCCCTCCAAAGAGGCCTTCCTTGGCCACTCAGTGTAAAGTAACCTTTCTCCAAACTTTTTATCATGTCTGACAATATTGAATATTTTGATTCTGTACATGGCACTTCTTGCTGTCTGATATTGTCATAATATATTGACTTGCTCTTTATATGCCTGCCCTGATCCCTACAGACTGTAAGCTCCTGAAGGCAGACATCTCCTCTGAACTTTTCACCATGGTATTGCCAGTCCTAATGATGTCTGGCACAGAGCAGGCAGCCATCTATCTGAAAGAGTGTTCACCAGGAAAACAAAAACTCATAAAGAGCCCCACCAACATTAACACCAAACAACATTAGCATCAGCAACGAAATACCACCAAGATCCACACCACCAACATCAACACCACCACCATCAACACCAACACCAACACCAACACCATCAATACCACCAACATCAACACCACCAACACCATCAACACCACCAACATCAACACCACCACCATCAACACCAACACCAACACCACACCATCAACACCAGCAACATTAACACCACCAACATCAACACCACCACCATCAACACCAACACCACCACCATCAACACCACCACCACACACTTCACCACTACCACCACCAACAACACCAACACTATCAACACCACCAACATTAACACCACCAACATCAACACCACCAACATCAACATGAACAATATGAACACCACCACCACCACCACCATTACCAACAACAAAAACAGAAGAAATATATGTACATGGGGCTAAAACAACAAAGAAACGATGGCAAACTTGTCTTAGAATTCCACCTCCTCCTTTCTTCAAGACTGCATCACAGATTTTGTGCACCTTTAATATTTTATCCATTACATAAACTTCACACGACACACAGTAACATGCATCATTCTGTGTTGTCTCCCTTTTGTTCATCTTCTGCCTTTCATTGGCTCTTAGTCATGCAATTTACAAGCAAGAGTCATACACAGCCTGCTGGGAACACCTGTCCAGCAGGAGGTTTGGGGGCAAGAGCTCTGGATGACCCAGCCAGGTGTGCAGGTGGTGAACATCAGAACCAGGTAAACAGCCAACAGTAACCCATGTGGGGCTAAGCATGTGGGACTCAGGTTGCCTTAGCCCAACTTACCACATATGAAACTCTCCTCAAAACCAAGCTACCTCTGGGCTTATCCATAATATGCACACACATCTGATTCGAAAGCCCAACATAAACAGAACAAAACTTCGATAAAATATAACTTGGAGTTGGTTATACCATGTGCTGTATATTGTACTGCAAAGGAGTCAGCAATAAAATTATTTGTTAATCTTCTATAAGGAACTTCATTCTCAAGGGTTTGAGGCAGCAGAAATCTGGCAAACTGTTGTCCAGTGCCAGTAAGTAATTCTGATTAGTCAAACACACCCTGAGTGTGACTACAATAATCTTATCAGAAATGGGTCATCGTCTAATGTCAACCCTCCTTAGCACTTTGATTATCTTGAATGTAATTTTAATGTTTTAAAGATTCAGGAGGTATTTTAAGATCCTTACATAGGTTTATTACAAGGCAATTACTTAGCCATGTGTTGGAGGGCCACTTAGTCCAAGAGTGCCCAAGAGTGTGATCTCAATATTGTGAATGCAGATCTATGAGGATCTGCGCAAACAGGCACAGTGACAATACCTCTCTGGCTGTTGACAATAAATGTACTAGAACTTTCTTATTGCTTATCGCTGGGTGATGACGACATCAACCCAAATTGCCCCTTCTAGTTCAGATGGCATCAGCCTCACCGAGAGTCCTGTGATCCTCCCCTGAAGAACAAAGAACCTCCTCCTAAAGACTTGTCTCCAGAATATGATGTCCTGGGATGTTACCAACCCCGGGCTCCTAAAATGTCATTAAGAAGTGAACCTACTTTATATACTCCTGATAGACTGAGAGGACACAGGAAGTAGAGAACGGCAGCAAGCCCTGCGTTCCTTACAAGAGCCAGGCACAGGAGAGTCACCTGAACCCAAGTTAATCTGGGTGCTGGTGACTGTCCCCAAGGCTGCAGGTGGGCCATGCAAGCTTGAGTACCCAATCCTGAGTACAGCATGACATTGATACAGGAGGTGCTCAGTTGCCCTAGGCTCTGGTTTCAAGACATGCCTCTGGGTTTCCAGCCACTCCCTGGGGTCTCAGGCCCCCTACTCTGAGCTCTCCCACGAGGAAGGTTATTGTTGCCAGACTTATTTTTAGCATTAACACGGGAAAATGAAACCACAAAGGACTGGCTTACGCAAATCCAGTGGCTGGGCATGCTCAGTAGAGAGCACAGAACATTCTTGAATATGTCTGGTGCATGTGATAGGATCTAACCAATGAAGAGACCCACTGAGCATGGGCAAGACTAAATGTTACATCACTAGGAACCACTGCCTTAACTGAATATTCATTCATTAGACAGAGAAACTCCAAAAGCCGAATCCCAGGCGAAGGCAGGTGGTTGCTTACTTTCTTGGAGGCAACCCGCTGGCTGGGGTGTGCGTACTTTACTTTGTATTGAACTTACTTTCAGCAAGCTGCTGCCCACTCTCCTGAGCCAACCTGCACTTTGTTCTGAACCTTAAGTGTGTTTTTCTTGCTTTTGTGTTAGACTTCATGTCTGTACTGAACTTGCTTTTGTGTTAGACTTGGTGTGGGCCCTGCTCAGTCTCTGGAGCTATGCCGCACTCTCTCTGTAGAACCTGTACTTCTTATCTATTATATTAAACTTGTTCTCACTTTCTACTGTGACTCTGCCTTTGAATTCATTCCTGTGGCGGAGTCAAGAACCTGGTTAGAGGACTGGGTGGGTTGAGGCTGGCTATTGTGCCCCTCCCCCCAGACCTTTCTTCTGACATCAGTATGAAAGGGAGACATTAACAGAATAAACATAGGACCGCCTGCTACCTTGTAATTTCCACTTTAAAGTGACCTATGTTAAAAAAAATAACAACAGTTATCTCTGTTATTTCTCACAACTGCTACGCTTACAAAATGGCAGCAGCTCTCAGTAGCACAACAGCGCTCGCTCGAGGACTGATGGACCCAGATCTACTCACAGGAGCTACCATCTGGAGCCAAATAACTTGAGCACTGCCCCTAAGGCCCATCCGCTGCCACCTTTACTTTTTCTGTTAGACAGTTGCAGTCAGGCCTCAGAAATAAACTCCAGTGAAGTCCAAGTTACAACCAGGCTTTGAGGGACTGTTTGCAAGAACTTCCTGCCATTCCTCGGGAGGAAGCCATGTTGGAGACATCATTTCTGTTCCCAGGATTGACACTGAATTGCTCCTCCTGATTGGAGGACGTACCTGGGACAGTGGAAAAGGCCAGCTGCTTGCTGGGCTGTGTTATCTGGGGCCAGCTCACAGCACTGAACCAACCAGACACTGTGGTTTTAGTTCTCCCCAGGTGGTGTCTGTCACATGGGGAGAGGAATGTCAGAGAAGCCCCACCATCGTCCAGCTCCTGCCTGCCCCTAAGTCTGGCTCCACCAGGAAAGTGAGAGGCCTCACTGGTATTGAAGTGCTCACTCTGGGCCACACTCGGCACTTGCATCGTAGCAATGGCTGGAAACTACAGAGGACTGGTCCTCAGTAAATGAGTGTCCCCCAAATCTCTAACAAGTAGCTAATCATAAATGACCTTCCTGCATCTCAGGGCAGCTCCACCAGCAGGGAGACTATTTTGGCCCTGCAGTCCGTCTGTAACATTACATGTTTGGGGATAGTCCAGTTATTTTTTTAACTCATCCATCAGTTTGGAGAAATGATACAATCCATTACACACTTTAACATGCTCCTTTGTGGTTCATTCATTGATATCTCGATGACACAGAAACAGGATTCCCCAGATCTTGGTTTAGAAGTTTCTGGGTATCAATTTCTCACCTGATTTACAACCTATCTTTGTTTTATCACACAGCTGTCTATCCCTCTCATCCTCCATCAATCCATTTGATGTTTGGATACATCTAAGTAAGCTATAGACATCAAATCAATTCACCTTTAAACATGTCACTGTGCATGTCATTAACAGAAGTTCAATATTCACCTATGGTTGTGTTCCTTTTGATGTCAAATGTGCATGGAGTGAAATGCACACATCTCAGGTGTGCTTGGTGAGTGGCTGTGACAACACCCCTGTGCACAGCAGCTCCCTACAGAGAGAGCGCACCCTGGTGCCACCCCAGAAATTTCCCTCACCTCCCAGCCGCTCCAACTCCCACCACGGCCAGAGATGACCACTGTGATGATTTGTCAACCATCGCTCAGTTTGGCTTCTTCTGAACATCCTATAAATGGAACCACACAGTGAGTGCTCCTGTGTGACAGGTGGCTCCACCTTGCGTGTGTTCGAGGTTCACCTGTGTTGCTGCACACCCCGGCACAGAGCTCCTTCTCGCTGTTGAAGGAATTCCATTACATGGATAGACCCTACTTGGTTGTTGGTCACCCGAGCTGTTCCCAGCTTTTGACCTACTATGAATAAAGCTGCTTTGAACATTCTCTTACAAGTCCTTCATTTCTCTTGGATAAAACCCAGGAGAGGCATTTCTGGCCACAGGGTAGGTGTAGGTTTGATTTTCTTTTTTGAAAACAAATAATGTGACTGTCATT
>NW_007726982.1:364107-372740 GCF_000696425.1 Galeopterus variegatus | reverse complement strand
CTGTTGAAGGAATTCCATTACATGGATAGACCCTACTTGGTTGTTGGTCACCCGAGCTGTTTCCAGCTTTTGACCTACTATGAATAAAGCTGCTTTGAACATTCTCTTACAAGTCCTTCATTTCTCTTGGATAAAACCCAGGAGAGGCATTTCTGGCCACAGGGTAGGTGTAGGTTTGATTTTCTTTTTTGAAAACAAATAATGTGACTGTCATTAGCCAGGAATATATGAGTTAAAACAGCCATATCCAAAGTTGACACAATTATCTGAAGAGATTTAAAAACACAGATCCCTGGGCCCATGACCCTACTGATGTAGAGTCTCCCTGAGAGCAGTGCAGGGAGCTATTTCTCAGAAACTTCCCCACATAATTCTGATGAGGACCACTGGCAGTCTAACATAACAGTTAAGGATATAGACTCTGATCCCCCCGAACTGAGTTTAAACAGCATGGTACTTAATGGCTCTGCAACAGTATTTTAATCTGTAAATTAGGGATCATGACAGCAACTGCTGCCTGGGGTTGTTGAGAAGACAAAAATGCCTAACACATGCACGGACCTTATATCTGACCCAGGAAGCACAATCCATGTAAGTTATTTCTATCAGGACCAACCAATCTGCTGAAGCTACCCCGATTGAGGGTTCAACTCAACATTGGTCATGATTATTTGCAATCCATGCTCAGCCCCTTGGGGGATGAGGAGGGATGAGAGAAGCTTCATGTTAAGTTTAATGCTGCTTCGTCACAGCTTTATTTGTTAAACGACAGCCACGGGGCTGTGCCTGGCTCTTAACCTGGGTGTGTCTACATGCACAGGGGATGCTTGGGAGCTTCACAGAGTAATTGCTGTCAAGCAGTTGGAGACCCACCCGGAAAGGGCAGGCCTGCAGGGTACACAGTACTTTTCTCAGTATTCCTGCTGCCAGGGCATCCATGTGAGTGAGGCTGGGAGGGGACAGGCTGGCAAGAAATTGATGCCTAGAAGTCTCCAAACAAAGATCTGTTTCTGTGTCTTAGAGACATCTGTGAATGAATCACAGACAAACACTTTAAAGTGCAAAGTGATAGAATGCAATATTTTTCCAAACTGATGGAGGGATTAAAAAAATAAACTTGACGGGTATAAAATAGCTAAACATACTGACTTCCCGGCTTGCCTTTTTAAACATGGTAAAAGCTTCCAGGTCATGCCAATAAGGCTGGTCTGAGGTCACTGGTAAGCATTTTGTGTGCGCCTATAAATTCTCACCATCTGCCACGAGTCAAATGTGTCCCCTAAAAGTTCATGCATTGGCAACTTGACCCCCCGTATAACAGTGTTCAGAGGGTGGCAAATCCAATTATGGTATTTGAGAGGTTATTAGATCATGAGGGCTGTGCCCTGGTGAAGGGATTGATCCATTCATGGAGTAATGGGAGTGGTTCTGATGGCTTTATAAAGAGAGCAAGTGAGCAAGTCAACTCTCTCTTGCTCAGCCCACTCTCATGTGATACCCTGGTCACCAGGGACCCTGTAAGAGTTTCCACCCAGAAGAAGCTCTCACCAGATGTGTTCCCTGGACTTTGAACTTCCCAGCCTCCAAAACTATAAGAAATAAATTTTGTTTCTTTATAAATTACCCAGTTTCAGGTATTCTGTTATAAACAACAGAAATGAACTAATACACCTACTTTTAGACAGTACCAGAGGAATACAGAGGACAGCCTGCAGGGGAAGAGTCTTAGTTCTAAAAACACCATCAAAAGCTAAGAAACAGGGGCATCAAACACCAGCAGTCCTAGAACACAGCTTCTCTCTCTCTACTATTATTATTAATTTTTGCCCCTCCTTGTTCAGTCCTCCTGCTGCCAGTCAACCCCATGACACTTTTTATAGAGTATATACTTCTTGTACTTTAGAACTTATCCTACAATTTGAAATAAATCAGCCCAGTACAAATTCTATCACAGGAATAATTCACTCCACCAGAAACAATCCTAAAGCAATCACCACTGCGGGACGTCTTTTAGCCAAAGCTACTTGGAAGGATCATTCCACAGGAGACCTGCGTGAACTCCCAGCATTTGTTTACAGGAGGAGTCACCAAATGAGTTCACTCGGAATGCTCTTTTAAAAAATTAGAAACTGCTCTGTTCCCTTAAAAAGGTAAGAAACCCTGTTACTGCTGCTAATGACACTCACGTAACAGCGCTCTCTGCTGTGCTTTTCAGAGGCGGTCGGAACAGCAGGCTGTGTGAAGGCGGCAAGTGTCGGTAGCTCTTGCTAACACTGCACGGACTGGCCACGATGATGGCCCTGCATGATCTGAATGAAATAAATGGCACTGAATGACTGCTTTGCCTAAATTACCAAACCCTTCTCTCCTCAAGAATCACTGATTGAATCGCTTCCTTCTGCCTCTGGCTATAAAGAACAGGTATCATGACACAGGTGGTGTGAAGACTTAGGTAGAGCTCAGATCCTATTGGGACAAGCCAACCCCAGCTTGTATTTTTTAAATTCCATACATAGTTGTAACTACATATGCAGACCGTTTCCATGGGCAGGACTTTGCCGCTTCGAATAGTACTTCACTTACAAAGCAGATTGGCATATTGGCAAGTCCTCGTGGGGTGAACTTGGCAGCTGGAGACCCAGATGTTGGGCTTCAGTAGAGGCCGTTTGAGGAGCAGCGTTTCAAGCTAGACGACTGGGTGGAAAACTGAGGGGCTAGTGCAAATTAACCCGCCGAAGGGCTACCTGTCAGTGTGCCTCTCATTTCCTTCTGGTGCTTGTTCAGGCAGGAATGGTGAAATAGCAGAGAATCGAAAATCGCTGTAGCTCAAGTTGTTTAAAGTGCAAGCTGAGATACAGGCACTTTGTGGCCATTTCCTCAGAATTACGCTTCCGTTCTCTCAGAGGCTGAAGCTCATGGTACTTGTTAGAAGGGATGGAGGCTCCAACATCAAGATCGTATAAGTAAATACATAAATTTATAACTGTGTTCAGAATTCATTAACAGTCACAGGGTGAGAAGCAGCAGGTGATCCAACCCCCGTGTCGCTCCCCACCCCTCACCTCCCTGGAACCCCCTCATGCTCAACCTCCCACTTCCAGCCCATGAGTAACCAAAAGGCCCCCTTCCCACCCAGAAATAGACCTCATAACCACGGTCGATTGATCTCCGACAAAGGAGCAACGGCATTACAATGGAGAAAAGATGGCCTTTTCAACATGTGGTGCTGGGACGACTGGACATCCGCATGCAAGAAAACGAATCCAGACACAGACCTTACACCCCTCACACAAATTAACTCAGAGTGGGTCACAGACCTAAACGCAAAATGCAAAACTGTAAAAGTCCCAGAAGATAGATGACCTTGGGGATGGAATGTTTCCCATGGATCAGAAGCATGGCCTGTGAAAGAAAGGGTTGAAACGCTAAGCTTCACTAAAGTGAAGAACTTCTGCTCTGTGATAGGTACTGTCAAGACAACGAAAAGACCAGCCACAGACTGGAAGAAAATTTTTGCAAAAGACATATCTGATAAAGGACTGTTACCCAAAATATCCACAGGACTCTTAAAACTAACAGTAGGAAAACAATCCAAAGACCTTAATAGACAGCTCACTGAGGAAGATACACAGATGCAAAGTAAGTACACGAAAGATGTTCAACATCGCATGCCATCAGGGAATTACAAACGAAAACCACAATGAAACACCACTGCACATATTGGAACAGCCAAAATTTAAACTGCTGAAAACACTGAATGCCGGTGAGGACGTGGAGCAGCAGGGACTCTCGTTCACTGCTCGTGGGAACGCAGAATGCTGCAGGCGCCTTGGAGGACAGTTTGGAAGTTTCCTACGACACTAAACATGCTCTTACCATAGGATCCAGCAATCATTCCTTGGTGCTTACCCAGTATCCACACAAAAACCTGCAAGTGAATGCTTGTAGCAGCTTTCTTCATAATTGCCAAAACCTTGAAGCAACCAACATGCCCCATTCTGTATGAATAAATACATAAACTGTGGTACATCCAGACAATAGAATATTAGTCAGCATTAGAAAGAAATGGGCCATCAAGCCAGAAGAGACATGAAGAAAATGTAAGTGCATGTTACTGAGTGAAAGCAGCGCATGTGCTAGGGCCACACGCAGTGCGACTCCAGCTACGTGACACTCTGGAGAAGGTAAAACCATGGAGACAGTAAAAGGATCAGTGGTTGCCAGGGTCAGCAGGGAGAAAGGGATGAACAGGCAGAGCACAGGGGATTTTTAGGGCAGAGAAAAGTCCCTGTATGGTAGTATAACAGTGGACACATGTCATTATACATTTGTCCAGACTCAGAATGTGCAACACCAGGAATGAATCCTAAAGTAAAGTAGGGGCTTTGGGTGGTAATGAGCTCTTAGTGCAGGTTCATGGATCATAACAAACGTACAGTCTGCTGGGATGTGATAAAGGAGGAGGCTATTCATGAGCAGGGGCAGGAGGTATATGAAAAATCTCGTACCCTCCACTCAATTTTGCTGTGAAACTAAAACTGATCTAAAAAGTGAAGTGGCTCTGGGCCCCCATTCCCGCCCCTTCTCCAAGCTTCAAGCCTTTCCCCCCAGCACGCCATCCCCTGACCTCAGGGCCTTTGCACGGCTGAGCCCTCTTGAGAAGGTCTGTTTCCTGTGCTTTGAACACTATCCACCTAGCTCCTCCAGCTGAGGGGCCTTCCTGCTGGAAGCCCTTCCTTAGAGAGGGATTTCCTACACCCCAAGTTAAATGACTCCCCATTTCACACTTCCCTAGCATGTGCTTTGTTCTTACAGGGCATGTCACAGCTTNAACCCCCGTGTCGCTCCCCACCCCTCACCTCCCTGGAACCCCCTCATGCTCAACCTCCCACTTCCAGCCCATGAGTAACCAAAAGGCCCCCTTCCCACCCAGAAATAGACCTCATAACCACGGTCGATTGATCTCCGACAAAGGAGCAACGGCATTACAATGGAGAAAAGATGGCCTTTTCAACATGTGGTGCTGGGACGACTGGACATCCGCATGCAAGAAAACGAATCCAGACACAGACCTTACACCCCTCACACAAATTAACTCAGAGTGGGTCACAGACCTAAACGCAAAATGCAAAACTGTAAAAGTCCCAGAAGATAGATGACCTTGGGGATGGAATGTTTCCCATGGATCAGAAGCATGGCCTGTGAAAGAAAGGGTTGAAACGCTAAGCTTCACTAAAGTGAAGAACTTCTGCTCTGTGATAGGTACTGTCAAGACAACGAAAAGACCAGCCACAGACTGGAAGAAAATTTTTGCAAAAGACATATCTGATAAAGGACTGTTACCCAAAATATCCACAGGACTCTTAAAACTAACAGTAGGAAAACAATCCAAAGACCTTAATAGACAGCTCACTGAGGAAGATACACAGATGCAAAGTAAGTACACGAAAGATGTTCAACATCGCATGCCATCAGGGAATTACAAACGAAAACCACAACGAGACACCACTGCACATATTAGAACAGCCAAAATTTAAAGTGCTGACGTAAGTACACGAAAGATGTTCAACATCGCATGCCATCAGGGAATTACAAACGAAAACCACAATGAAACACCACTGCACATATTGGAACAGCCAAAATTTAAACTGCTGAAAACACTGAATGCCGGTGAGGACGTGGAGCAGCAGGGACTCTCGTTCACTGCTCGTGGGAACGCAGAATGCTGCAGGCGCCTTGGAGGACAGTTTGGAAGTTTCCTACGACACTAAACATGCTCTTACCATAGGATCCAGCAATCATTCCTTGGTGCTTACCCAGTATCCACACAAAAACCTGCAAGTGAATGCTTGTAGCAGCTTTCTTCATAATTGCCAAAACCTTGAAGCAACCAACATGCCCCATTCTGTATGAATAAATACATAAACTGTGGTACATCCAGACAATAGAATATTAGTCAGCATTAGAAAGAAATGGGCCATCAAGCCAGAAGAGACATGAAGAAAATGTAAGTGCATGTTACTGAGTGAAAGCAGCGCATGTGCTAGGGCCACACGCAGTGCGACTCCAGCTACGTGACACTCTGGAGAAGGTAAAACCATGGAGACAGTAAAAGGATCAGTGGTTGCCAGGGTCAGCAGGGAGAAAGGGATGAACAGGCAGAGCACAGGGGATTTTTAGGGCAGAGAAAAGTCCCTGTATGGTAGTATAACAGTGGACACATGTCATTATACATTTGTCCAGACTCAGAATGTGCAACACCAGGAATGAATCCTAAAGTAAAGTAGGGGCTTTGGGTGGTAATGAGCTCTTAGTGCAGGTTCATGGATCATAACAAACGTACAGTCTGCTGGGATGTGATAAAGGAGGAGGCTATTCATGAGCAGGGGCAGGAGGTATATGAAAAATCTCGTACCCTCCACTCAATTTTGCTGTGAAACTAAAACTGATCTAAAAAGTGAAGTGGCTCTGGGCCCCCATTCCCGCCCCTTCTCCAAGCTTCAAGCCTTTCCCCCCAGCACGCCATCCCCTGACCTCAGGGCCTTTGCACGGCTGAGCCCTCTTGAGAAGGTCTGTTTCCTGTGCTTTGAACACTATCCACCTAGCTCCTCCAGCTGAGGGGCCTTCCTGCTGGAAGCCCTTCCTTAGAGAGGGATTTCCTACACCCCAAGTTAAATGACTCCCCATTTCACACTTCCCTAGCATGTGCTTTGTTCTTACAGGGCATGTCACAGCTTGTCTGCACATTTATTTGTGAAATTATTCATTTGCTGTGTCCTCTCCTGACTGTAACCTTTTTGAGTGTGGGGTCATCCCCAGGGCCTGGCCCACAGGACTCAAGCACCTGCCCTGTGCCCTTCCTCTGCCAGGCACCATGGGTATGAACAAGAATAAAACATAGTCCCTCCCTTCAAGCACCTACCATATTTGAGGAAATACAGCTTGTGTCTCAGAGAGCAGATTCTTAACTGAGGCCACACAACACAAGCGGTTGGTCTCTAGTAACAGCTACAGTCATGAAGGTGGCATGGGATAGACACGCTCCCTACTGAACTGGAGTTCATCAAAGCTGTGCCCAAGCAGGTGGCTTCGCCCTCACACAGCCTCGGTCTGATACGTTCTGGACTGTGGAGAAGACAAGGGTAAGGTCCCAGCAGGCAGGACTTGTCCTGGGACTGCCATGTCCACATGTGAATGTCACCAGTCATGGTAGCTCCCACCACACCCTCACGGCACCCACCCACGCACTGGGCACTGGCCTGGCTCTCAGAGTTACTGTGGAAATACATCTGTTTCCAGCACTGTGCAGCATGTTTCCACAGTGAATTGTGTTTAGAGAATGATGGGGGGCCAGGATGGAACAAAGACATGCATCAGAATAGGACCGATCACTTTTTTTTTTTTTGCAGCCAGGCAGTTCAGGGATCTGAACCTTGGTGTTATCAACACTGCACTCTAATCGACTGAGCTATCTGGCCAGTCTGACAGTTCACTTTTGCATGTTTTATAATTTTTTTCTGATTCACAATGGAAGTGAAATGGAAAAAGAAAAGCAGTACTCACCCATGTAGGCAAACCCTCCCCACCTCTCCCTCTTTTGTCAGATGGCAAAGCTGGCTTGTTGGCACCCAAGCCAGAAAAAATAATGACATAAATGAGTGAGTGGATGCACTCACTGGATTGTTAGTCTTGACTCACACGAGAGGTGTGGTTCGAGGACACGTGTGTTGGGGCGTGCTATGCCGATTTACTCTGATCAGGAGGACCGTGGGGGGCAGGAGTGAGAGTGAAGCAGCTCCCTGACTGCTCCACAGAGCCGGATGTGTCGACTGAAACTTGCTCTTGGCAAGGGCTGAGAACAATGGGGTCCAAGTCTGGGCACTGTAACACAAATGGCTGTGTGGCTCCCCAGATCAGTGTGGTGTGTGGCCAGTGCCCACTCATTCTGACATTGCTCTGCTCTGTTCAAGAGTCAGGAGCATCCTCGATCATCATCATGGAGAACCAGCTTCANACTGAAACTTGCTCTTGGCAAGGGCTGAGAACAATGGGGTCCAAGTCTGGGCACTGTAACAAATGGCTGTGTGGCCCCCCAGATCAGTGTGGTGTGTGGCCAGTGCCCACTCATTCTGACGTTGCTCTGCTCTGTTCAAGAGTCAGGAGCATCCTCGATCATCATCATGGAGAACCAGCTTCACGGAGGCCATGGAAGAGGCCAGTGAGCTTTCCCCATGCCCTGCAATTCCTGGCTCACACCTGGGCCGTGGCACTTTGGGCCATGTCTGGCGGTGTACCATACAACCCTCCCCTACAGCTGGGCCGCCCCTCGAGCTGGGCTGCTTGGGGTGAGTCTTCAGCTGTGCATGCAAAGGATCCTCCCACCCCCCACCCTGGCTGAGTAGACAGGCTCAGTGCAAATGTGCTGAGTGGCTCTGCAGTGGACAAGTGCACTGGTGCACTCACCTGTAACCTTCTTACAAAGATGCTTTTGTGACACAGACTGTTCTTGGAGAGGGTATGGTGCCATGATCTACATCAGCCTCCCAAATCCAACCCACATGAGGAAGTGCCAGAGCCTGGAGTAACAAAAAGCTGGGCAGGTTTCCCTGTCACCCTAGAATTATATGAAAAAA
>NW_007726982.1:326817-363189 GCF_000696425.1 Galeopterus variegatus | reverse complement strand
AGGTGTGGTTCGAGGACACGTGTGTTGGGGCGTGCTATGCCGATTTACTCTGATCAGGAGGACTGTGGGGGGCAGGAGTGAGAGTGAAGCAGCTCCCTGACTGCTCCACAGAGCCGGATGTGTCGACTGAAACTTGCTCTTGGCAAGGGCTGAGAACAATGGGGTCCAAGTCTGGGCACTGTAACACAAATGGCTGTGTGGCTCCCCAGATCAGTGTGGTGTGTGGCCAGTGCCCACTCATTCTGACATTGCTCTGCTCTGTTCAAGAGTCAGGAGCATCCTCGATCATCATCATGGAGAACCAGCTTCACGGAGGCCATGGAAGAGGCCAGTGAGCTTTCCCCATGCCCTGCAATTCCTTGCTCACACCTGGGCCATGGCACTTTGGGCCATGTCTGGCGGTGTACCATACAACCCTCCCCTACAGCTGGGCCGCCCCTCGAGCTGGGCTTCTTGGGGTGGGTCTTCAGCTGTGCATGCAAAGGATCCTCCCACCCCCCACCCTGGCTGAGTAGACAGGCTCAGTGCAAATGTGCTGAGTGGCTCTGTAGTGGACAAGTGCACTGGTGCACTCACCTGCAACTTTCTTGCAAAGATGCTTTTGTGACACAGACTGTTCTTGGAGAGGGTATGGTGCCATGATCTACATCAGCCTCCCATATCCAACCCACATGAGGAAGTGCCAGAGCCTGGAGTAACAAAAAGCTGGGCAGGTTTCCCTGTCACCCTAGAATTATATGAAAAAAAGTAAACTGAATACAATTCTTTATCAGGGAGATCTTTAGAAGCCCATGGCTGCCAACCACATCCTGCAACAAAACAGGGATGCTGACTTCAATTTTGAAGAACACAACCTCTTTGCCCAAATCATCAAGATGAAGAGCAGCGTGCCAATCCACTTCATGAAACAAAGCTGCCTGTTGGAAAGGGATGAAATTCTTGCTGCTTAGCAGGGGACTAGTCTACCACATTAATTTTTCACACTGAATTCGTAGGTGCATCTTAACGGTCTTTTCTTCTTAGTCCCAGGAGAAAGCATGGGCAGATTTATGCTCTGCTCTTATCAAATCTCCTTTGAAAATAGATGAGATAAAAACATGCGCTGGGCCCTGTAATTGTAGCTAAGCACAAGGAAGGAGTGTGGGGTAGTGGTTAGGACCATTCCACGCTGTGCCACTGTGGATTCCAATCCTGGCTGTGCTACTGCACAAGCCACGCAACCTTTGTGCGTTCAGGTGTAGCGGGGTCATGGTAGTCCTCTCCAACTGGCTGATGAGAATGCAGGTAATTTTTTCCTAGGGCACCCTCAGGGAGCCATCCAAAGCCCAGCAACCACGTTATCATGTGCTGACTTTGGGCCGACTACGGGCAAGGCCGGCTCCGGCTCTCAGGCTGCTCATTGCCTGGTTGAGATGACAACAAAAGCCCAGCCGGGACCACCCAGCAGCCAAGGCGGTAAATTAGTGGGAGACGGACAGTGCTGATGAAGAGGTGAGCAGACCAGAGGCGCGATTACGGAACTCCTGCCCAACCCGGACACTCTGGGCATGCATGAGGAGCGAAAATGCCTGATAACGTCGTCTTCAAAGGCTTTAGGGAGAAGGTGGGAGTTGAAGTGGGTCTTCAAGTGTTGGTAGAATCTCAGGAAAGACAATAGCACACTATTCTGGGAAGGGGGAAATCACGAAGAAGAATAACCTCTGGGAACATACATGGTGTGGTGGCGTTTTTGTTCCCAGGGGAGGCAGATGGGGGCGTGTTGTGCTGTAAGCCTGGAGAGGCAGGGAAGGCTGGACGTGGGACCCCAGCTGTAGTCTAGGATTTGACTCTGCTTCCCAGAGGCCAGGAGGATCTGCTGAAGTGGAACCACTAGGGGAGGGTGTGGTGATGGAGGGTATCCTTTGGAAGATGTGTCTGCAGCAGAGAGGAAGGAGACAATGCCAAGAGCAGGGTCTGGAGAGAGGAGGAGGCCAGAGGAGGGGAGAACAGCCGGTGGGAGATGTTGAGGACATTGGAAAGATGAAATAGGAGCCAACAGGAAAGAAAAAACGTGGTAAGAAGAAACTAGGAGACAGGCATTTCAATTAGCTTTGGCTGCTTAATCAGCCACCCAGAAACTCCACAGGTCAGCAATTTGGAATGAGCTCAGCTGGACAGTTCTTTGGCAAGTCTTACCCTGGGTCACCTGGGAAGCTGCCAAGCAATTGGTTGCTTGGGGAAGGTTGTCCACCAGTTCTCAGGCTGTGGGTGGGCCCTGTTCTCCTCTCCACCAGCTCAGGCTCCTTCACTTTTTGGTCTTAGGTTCCAACATGGTCACAGCGGACCAGCCCACTGCACAGGCACAGTCCAGGTCCCAGGCTGGAGCAAGTTTGCTAAGGTCCGACTGGCCAAAACAAGTCACATGGCCAAGTGCATCCCTTAGAGGGAGGAGCACCAATGTCACACTCAGGGGTGTGCACAGAGGTGAGAGGAGCTCTTGTAACCATCTCTGCAGGCCATCAACATGGGGCTGAGGCCAGGAGAGGCATTGATGATTCCTATGGGCTTGGCTTAATAGGTGAGGATAGTACAGTTTGGTGGAAAAGCCACAAACAGAGTTCAAACTGGGTTAGCTAAGCTGATGAGGGGAACAGTTAGGTCTGGGTACTCCTGCATCAGGTCTGGCTGGATCCAGGAGCTGAAACCACTCCCTCCCCTCTCAAGCAGAGCCCAAGATCTCCCTTCATCTCTCAGCTCTGCCTTCCTCTGTCTTATCACCTCTGTCTCTGGTCTGACTACCTGCCTGGCCCCTAGCAGCTCCAGAAGAAAGAAAGCTTCTCTTGGAAAAATTTTCACAGTGGCTGGCCTGAATGTTTCAGAGCATCTGGGGACAAGACAGTGTGGTGGCTAAGAGCACAGATCTGGAGGCTGACCGATTGGTTTCCAAGCCTGTGCCACCAATTCCTAGATGTCTAAACATGGTCGAGCCCTTGGCCTTGGTTTCCTCATCTGTAAAATAGAGATGACAATGGCCTGAGGTACCTTACAGGGTGGCCACAGGATTCAATCAGTGAACTGGTATATCAGTGGCTGCTACTGCTGTTGGTGTCACCCCCAAAACAACCGGGTCATTGCCCATCTCTAAGTGGACCACTGTGGCCGGGGAAATGGAGCATGCTGATTGGCTGGCTCTGAGTCACATGGTGCTCCAGGAGCATCCAAACACAGTGGGAGGGGACTCACAGGCAAACTCTGGGCCCTGCCAGCAGAAGATGGGGCGGGAGGAAGCCGGGGGATGACAAGTCCAACCAGCACACATGTCACGGACAGAACTCGAATGGGACCACAAGAGGGAGAAGTGGCCATCACGCTTCCTGGTGCCAGAATGCACTAAATAAAGCTGCTCTGATTGCTGGGAGCGTGTGCCAGAAAGATCTGTGTGGCCAAAATGGACCAATTGTTTTCATCAGAATTTCCTTATGAATAAAAGAAATCCAAACTGGGGACAGACGCACATAAATATTTTGAAAAATGTTTGGATACACGCATGCTCAGCACCATTCCCTTGCCAGGTCTCTGATAACACCTGGCATTTTCAGGGCCCGGCAGAATCGTGCCTCTGTTGATCTGCATTTTGCAGGTAATGTGGCAGGCACAGAGAATTTCAGCAACTTGAATAAGAGAGAGCAATGAGGCCAAAGGAAAGCAGAATTTCCAACTCCAGCTCTGCATGGCACCAAGGCACATTTTCCTGAGGGATGAAGCTGCAGACCTTTCGCCCAGGATCAGTGAGCTGAGTCTTGAGAGGGGGGCGGGAGATAGAAGCAAAATCATCATGGATGAGAAATAGAAAGTCGTGGCTATGTACAGAACTAAAAAAAAAATGTGTCATTTGAGCACATTTTACATGTAAAAATTTATGAGCATTTTACTGTATTTGAAAACCATTTGCTGAAGCAGTTTGGTTTCTGGAAAGAAAAAAAAAACATCATATGTTTTGATGTTCTCTCACATACATACAAATGCTCAAATAGCTAGCTTGAAAAACAAACTATGACTTCTTTCAAATTATTATTGCATTTTTAACCCATATTAGTGCTCCACACTGTGTGCGTTTGCAGTCAGCATGTTTAAGCTTAGACGTGTGCTTCCAAAAGGGGCATGCACTCTATGAAATAATATCTTTTTTTGCTTATTCAGGCCTCGCACACCTGCTAAAGTATGTATCTGGCAAAAAAGGCTGAAGAGAACACAATTGTAAATGCACCTCCATGCATGCAGGAGGACACAGGGATTTAGGAGATGCATTTTCCTTTGGTGAGGACAGAAACAAAGTCTGCAATGTAACAACCACCACACACTCACGCTATCATAGGGAGACTTTACTTGCAACAGCCCTTCATGGCTTTCAAAGCATTTTCATAGCAAAGTGTAGACCCAGGTTTCTCAGCCTTGACCCTATTCCTCAGCATTTTGGATCAGATAACGCTTGTTGTTAGGAATCTGCCCTGAGCATTGTAGGATGTTTAGCAGCTGCCCTGGCCCCTACCCTCAGACTTCGGGTGCACCCCAGCCCCCATGCCACAGCTGTGACAGACACAAAGTCTCCAGACCTTGCCAAATGTTCCCCGGGGGGCAAAACTGCAGTTGGAGATGACTGATGTAGGGGAAAGGAGGCAGGATTTGCTATCGAGAGACTTGAGTTCTAGACCGAGGATGGTCACCGCCCAGTAGTGGGATCTCAGGTGAAGTCGCTCACACTGGGTGCACTCCAGTGTGTTTGCCTGCAGAACAGACATGAAGTGACCTGCCTAGCCTCTCCAAGCCACTGTCTGAGAGGCAAATAGCACAGTCTGTGTGCGCGTGCCTCACATGAACAGTACCGTGGAGCTGCATTGTCTTTGTGTACAAATCTGTGTGTGGACAATGCATATAGAATGAGCCCTAACTTACAGCCAAACACGCCGTGAAGCAGAGAAGCAGCACGGCCTTAAATTCAGAGCCCCTAGGTACAGACACCAGATCACATTCTCATCCTGGGACCTCTGTGGGTGGAGCAGGACCCCATGCCAGGCATCCGGAGGCTATCGGTCTTGATCTTTCTGATGGCTGAGCGTGGGTATCCATGCAGAGAGTTCTCGGGAGACCCTGCATGGCTCTGGCCTCCCCATGTCTCAGGTCCGTCAGCCTGCAGTTGCTTCACCACCAAGACACAGTCTTTACATGGATTCCTGGTTTCTGGGAAGGGTAGGGATCAGCTCCTCCAAGAGTCTTTATCATGTCTTTAGTGTATCTTTGCTAATTCTACACTTGTTTATCAGGGGCCTACTAGTTAGCAGGCACTTTGATAAGACCTGGACAGAGAGTGATAAAGGGGGCTGCCCACTGTGACGGTGAAACAGGCACTGGGTTTACCCACCACCCACCTAGAAACAACTAGAAATCTAAACAAAATATATGGACAATGTGCTCAAACACTGGACACCAGGCAGCACAGGTCAGCGATCCATGATAGAGGGCAACAAATGAGAGGAGCTCTATGATGGCCCTGGCTTACTGCCTGGACAGTGTGTCCAAGATACGGTACAAGAAGGGAGAGTCCAGGGTTCTCCCTGGGTTGAGGAGACAAACTGAGAATCTGGGAGGGGAAAGGCATATAGAGATCATGAGGTAGAATATGAGAAAGAGGGGGAGAGAGGGAGATAGAGGAAAGAGGAGAGAAGAGAGAGACAGAAACAGAGAGATGCAGAGAGAGAGAGAGAGAGAGAGAGAGAGAGAGAGAGAGAGAGAGAGAGAAGGAGACAGAGACAGACAGAGACAGAGAGCTATACAGAAAAGGAGAGCTCCAGAGCTCTGCAGAGGGCCTCCTTTCAGTCTGTAGCTGACCTCTGACCATATTGATACCTATGTGAGAAGTCAGTCTGGAAAGAACCACCTGAAACAATCTGAGGGAACCACACCTGGAGCTCACATGGGTCTGGGAATGGTTTGTGTCCCCACCAGTCAGCTTCATAGTTCATGGGTTGTTGAGTAGATAACTCAGAAAAAATTGGCCTCAGTAGTCAGACAAACAGCCCTGGACCAAATACTGCTCTAGCCCTGCCTGAGAAAGCTAAGAAGAAGACCCAAAAGCATCAAACTGTTTCCAGGTAAAATAACTGCCTAGAACAAAGATGAAGGACTTTCACAGGGATATAATAATGCCCACACTAACCAAAGTAAAATTCACAATATCCAGTTTCCAATAAAAAATACCAGGTCTACAAAGAAGCAAGAAAAGATGATCATAATGAGGAGGAAATCAATCAACTAAAAAAATCAGAGTGACAGAATTAATAGATGAGGATACTGAAAATCATTATCACTACATTCCATATATTCATAACCATGTCAAGACACAAAAATGCTCCAAATCAAATTTCTGTAGATGAAAACTAAAATGTCTAAAATGAAAAAATACACTGAATGGGGTTAACAGCAGATTAGATAGATACTGCAGAAGAAAAAAATGAACTTGTAGATATGGCAATATAAATCACCCAAAATGAAGTACACAGAAAAGAAAGAATTACCAGAAAAAAATCCCCCCAGAGAACAAATCATCAGTGAGCTGTAGGACAACTTTGAGCAGCCTGATACACAGGTAATCAGAATCCCCAAGGAAAGGGGGGCAGGGGAACAAAAATTATTGAAGAAATAATGACCATAATTTTCCAAATTTTATGAAAACTATAATTCCAAAGATCCAAGAAGCTCAATATGCCCCAAACAAATAAAAATGAAGATAACTAGACCAAGGTAGCTTATGATCACATTGCTTAAAACCAGTGATAAAGAGAAAATCTCAAAAGTAGCTAGAAGATAGGAAAACACATTACGTACAGGGGAACTAAGATAAGAATAATGGCCGATTTTTTTTTTTTTTTTGTCAGAAATGATGAAAGCCAGAAGACTATGGGGTCACGTTTTTTAAATATTGAGAGAAAACAAACAAACAGGAAAACCCTTTAACCTAGAATTCTAGACCCAGTAGAAATATTCTTCAAAAATGGCAAAATAAGGACTTTCAAAAGCTGTTAAGAATTCCTCGCCAGCAGACCTGCACTACAGAGACTGTTTAAGGAGCACCTCCAGGCAGAAGGAAAGTGCCACCAGATGGAAGTCTGCCATCTACACAAAGGAATGACAAGCACCAGAAATGCTAAACATAAAAGACTGCCTTAAAATTTTTTCTGTCTATAAAAAATGGTAAATGAAGCATAGTTTATCTCTATTATGCATTTATCACACCACAGTGATTTCTTGCTTCTGTCTGCTCCATTCTGGGCTGTGACTTCTCAGTAGAGGACTGTCATGCATATTTATTTTATATTCCCAGCACAAAAGATAGAGCCTAGTAGACCTCAGGCACTTAGTAAATTTAGTAAATCAACCTACACTTATGGCAGGTCACATTCACATGGTGCTGTGATAATATACGTGTGCATATCACCCCAGGTGGACATGATATCTGCTAGGTGGCAACCAGATTTAGCCTTTACTCATTAATCATCTACGATTAGATATTCTGTTTTGCATCCAAACTAAAGCAGAAACCCCATTGCTCCACGTGTCCACCACTGTCCTCAAACCAGGTGCCACTTTGTAACTAACCAGTTATAAGGATAAGTACCCACCCCTGCTAGGGTAGGGCTCCCAGTGCTATGTGGGTCACCCGAATTTTTCTGTCCTGGCCCACACGACAGCTCACAGTGCCCACTTCCTCCCTTCTCACACTTCTGTGCACACGCTGCACATGGTCTGCAGGTGTAGGTGGCATCTGGAACCCAAGGATGTCTGGGTGAGTCTTGTCCTTGCTGTCTGGGGTGCCAGTTTCAGTGCCTAATTTAGAGGCATATTTCCGTACTCTCAACAGCTCTGATCCCTGCCAATGGACCAAAGGAAATGTCACTCCTCTAGAGTTATGGACAGCTTCAGATTCCCATCTCACAAGTTATATTTACATCTCCTAACTACATTGGTATTTTATTTTGAACAGTGAAAACTCTATGTCTGTGTATAACACTGAGAGAAAGGAATGGTTTCTCAGCCCATAAAACCTCCTACAGAACTGAAACATTCTGCTTCAGAATACTACTTTTAAAAGCATTCACCCAGCAACAGGGTCATAAACTATTCCGAGGGGGTCATTCTCCCTGGGGGGAAAGACACACAATCTTCTTAAGAACAGTGGGCTGGAGGGAGGGAGGGAACTTTCCCCTGGGCTGGTGTTAGTGCTGTAGAAACAAGTTTCCGTCAGAACCGTCTGGATAAGTCGTTCCCTGTGTGTCCACTGCAGGATGACACAGAGACCTGCTGAGGCCACAGAGGGCTAAGTTAAAGAGGTACAGTAAAACCGTGCCCACCATGCACGTCTGTCTCCTAAATTTCACCCCAAACGTCTAACATTTTAAAAGGCCAGGGGAGGGTCAGTTTGGAAACGTGCTAAACTTGAAATCTTTATTGTTCTACTAGAACTTTTTTCCCACCTGAAGAGTATGAGTTATAACTACCCTCCAAATGCACCCTCCGTCTTGCTCTTTCTGAGGCTGGGAAGGGAAGAGGTGCTCCTGCCACACTGCCCAGCAGGGACACTCCACCTCTGCCCGCCCAGAGCCCTGGACATGCAGCCAGGACAGAAACAACCACTACGTTGTGTTCACTTTCAGTCCATCTAAAGCTGGACAGCCACAGAGGCTGGCCCACGCCTAGGGCAGTGCAGGTGTGGGGGTGGCAGGAGCTCCCGGGAGGGAGGGAGGCCCTCGGTGAGTCGCCAGGTGGGTGGGACTGCGCTCCTAGGCGGTTCTGCCCAAGACCCTCTTCATGCCCACGTGGACCTTCTTCCGTGTTCCACGGCCTCAGGCCCCTTGGGGATCACCCCTTGTCTCTTCTTCCTCGAGGCCCTGGCCTGGACCACACGGTGCCTCCTCCAGCTGGCCACTGACTCCTGTGACCCCTGCTGCATGAGGTCCCGGTCTGGCTACTGGGACACCTGTCCCGGGCACAGCTGGGCCCTAAGCACGATCCCAGCTCTTTCCTCTCACCAGCCAGTTCCCAGCATCATTTCAACTCGCCACGCGCGGTTCACTGGGTGAGCTTTCTGTCCCCAAGCCACAGTCTCCTCAACTGAAAAATGGGGACAGCCACAAAAACTACCCCATAGTTTTGTTGTGAGGATTAAATTTATAAATATGGACATAAATATATATATGTGTGTGTTGAGTGTCTATGTTTAGAAAACACGTACACATATGTTCAGAATGCACATCTGTTCAAAATACACACATGTATGTACATGCACACGCACACATACGCACACACACATATGCACACATGCACACTTCCAGATCAGACTGACAGGAGGAAACGTCCAGCAAATGTTAATTTTGACTTCCATCTCCCCAAGGCCAGAAACCAGGACTCAACCCTCCCCACTTTCCTGGGGCTTATTTCTTGCTTATTTCACAAATGCAAGACTGAAACAAACAAAACATTTGTGGAGTGAGAACTCAAAAAAACTCCAATAAAATGTTAAAACTTGAGTCAGTGTGAAATCAAATGTGGAAATTGTGTGGTAGATCTTAACTCTGATTTACGTCCCTATAAAGGACAATCACCATGTGTCCTGCGAATCCGAACTAAGCACACACTTTTTGTGTTTTTATTTTACTATTACTATTATTATTGTTCGTCCAGTGATTATTATTGTTCGTCCAGTGGTGCTGTCTTAGAGGCGATACATGCAGATCCCTTCTGGTGTTTAAGAGGCTCACTCTAGCCTGGAACCTGTTAAGTTTCTGTTGCTAATTCTGGCATTACCTGGAACTCTGCCTGTGGCCATGACACTGATAGGCAGACACAAAACCATATTGCAAAAGGAAGATGTTTTGTGACATTAGTGTAACCATGCATTACAAATTTATCTCACGAGTGATGTTCATTTGCAGTCTGTGACAAAGCAGCAGCTGCACATCATTTATAGACCACCATGAAAGCAGGCATGAGGCCTGGAGCTCAGTCTCCGCTGTCTCAAGTTCCACAGTTGTAGGGGTGGAAGGGGGGACACAAATTCAATAGGGCAGAAAGCTGAGTGGGCAGCTGGTGTCAGGGCCTGCAAGAGCTCCAACTCAGGACAACCACATTTCTGGACAAGGTCGTTTTTGGTGAATTGGAATTTCAGGTCTGGGCTTGTGAAAAAGGCTGATCTCAAGGAAACTGGGGGCTGTTAGAAGAGTGCTTCTAAATCCCACCTCTGCAGTTGGGCTGACTCCTCTCCAGATACAAAGTCAACAGACACATTGCATTTTTATCAGTGCTTTTTAATACTGTGCTCAAAGCAATTATGAAAAAAAAAAAGGGTAACACACATATCCCCTTTTGTACAGTGAATTTCATAGCCAGTTTATATAATGCAGCTTCTCAAATAAAGCACATTATTAATTATGTGGGGATTGCTATAATCAAAAGTCACCATAAATCAAAACTGGATAGGAAGACACTGCTCTTGTTTTATTTGCTTTGGGCCTTTTAATATTTTCAGAGACACTGGAAATGAATTATATTAGGAAGCAGGTTTCTAAAATGGCAATGAAAAACCCTAAGTTTACATCCAAACCCTGCAGCTTGCACTTCTGATATAATGTTCCGAAATGCTCAATAATGCTCTAAAATCTCATCCAAGTAACAAGCAACAGACGTCTCTAGAGTATTCATTTCTGGCACCTGCCACAGCAGGAATTTTCTTAATAGAACATATAAAAACGCCCTTGGCAGTATCAAAAAAGGAAAAAGGGAAAAAGAAAAAAAAAATCTAGAAAAAAGAATGTTGAAAGCAATCATGATTATGTTTTAAAGAGAGGGTCTGATTGCTTTGCCCAAGTGACCCAGGGCACAATGATTGTAAAACTCATCTCTTTTCCCATCCTAGTGCAAGCACAGCCTTCTCAATAATCTAAAAAATATTGTGGCATCTCTCCCAACCTCTGTGCATCAATGATATTTACTACCCCAGAGGTACTGCATTCCTTTTGTATCAAGGAACACCAATAATAATGTACTTTTCCATTACGAAAGAACATCTCAACGAGTGGATGTTTTCTAAAGATCCAGAAAGAGGCAGAAGTTTAAAACTCACCCTCTGTGACTGGCACAGAAGAGCCCGGATCTTTGCAGCAAACTAGAGCTCTCCCGCATTCCATGGTGCATTTTTACAACTGAATCTATGGAGAAGCACCATAAAAATATGAACTGGTACAAGTGAAATAGGCAAGGAAAAAAGACACTAGTATGTGGTTACTATATTCAGAACTGGTCACCACAATCACCATTCTCTCTACCCTGACATGAACATAAAAAGTGGGTGTGTGTGCGTGTGTTATTCTGTACTCATTGCCCTATTAAAGTGGCTTTAACAACATCATACAGACACAGTGAACTTTTATTCCCCACGATGTATTTTATTACAAGATCACAGAACTGTGAGCTATAAGCAATCTGCTAAATGAGCCAGAAATTCAACTTTCTGCTTATGAGTTAAGTTATGGTGCCTATTGGTTAAAATGTGAGCTCCTCAAAGAGGTTATGTTTTGGAAATGAAGACCCAGGTTTGCAGAAAACAACATGCTGGCTTGGCAGGAGGGGCTTGCAAGCTCTCTGGCCACCGCCCTCCTGGGCACAGCCAGCTGGGAGCTGCAGCAGGCTCCTAGGGACACAACAGAGCCCATTGTTAAATGCCCAGAAAAACATGCCCGCCAGTTGTTAAACACAGCCACATAAAAAACTGAATTGTATAAACTCACAATTAATACATTACATTAAAAACAAAGGTGATGACTACTCAGAATTTCTCACTTCCTAATTATTTTACCACATTTTAGTATTATCTATGTTATGGAGGTTATTTACATCCATTAAGTCTAAAAGGCAGAAATACTATATAATGATGTCCCAGCTCACATCCAGTGATGTTATGTCAGTAGCTGGAAATAGACCACAGAATTACACCACAGTAATCGGCAAACTCTAGAAATCAGGGTCTCCCCTCTCCTCCCCAGTCCTACAACAACAGAGCTTGTTACCTACTTGGTTAGCCCACCAACCTTATATCATACTTCTTAAATGAAAAAGCATCAAGTAAAAACAAGTTTTACCATGTAACCTAATTTTGCGGGGACTAGTTAAGCCTCTTTTTGAGCAAAAGGGAAATAGATGATTCCTATTTGACCAGAAATCAGACACATATGAAATTCTGCTTACTGAAAAAATACAAGCCAACAGCATTATTTTCTGAAAAAATTCATCAGTAAAGATTGTAGAGTTAACAGAATAACCCACAACAAACTACATTAATAGTGATGCTTCCTAGAAAGGGGCAAAGTCAAAACTACAGAGGTATTCAAACTTAATTCTGACAATTAAGCTGTGAATAAAGAATATAACTTTACCCAGGAGAGGTCTAGCTCCTGCCCTTGGCTCCTGGGAGATGACCTTTCAGCCCTTGGAATATCATGTCTGGTAAGGGGTGTATTGTTTTCCCCGGGAGGGGGGGGCGGGGGGCACCTTGGGACAGTGGGATAGTGACTGTGTGAGTTGGGGTGGGTGTTCGGGCCTCATGATGTCAGTCTACCACCAGAGGGGCCAGAGACAGGTCAGCCAGTGAGCAAGCAACCATGCATGCTGGATGGAGTCCCAAATAAAGACTCTGGATACTGAGGTTTAATGGGCTTTCCTCCGTGGCAATATTCCATTCACACTTTCACACAGGGATGCTGGGAGAATAACTCTGCCCTGATTCCATGAGGAGAGAAGCTCTGTGTTTTGTGCCCTCGTGATTCCACTCAATGCACCTGTTGCCTTGGCTGATTTTAAGTAGTGTTCTTTCCCTGTAAAAACTGTCACCATGAATATGTCAGCTTTAGTGAGTTCTGTGAGTCCTTCTAGAGAATCGTCAAACCTCAGGATGCTTTTGGGAACCCCTCAACTTGAAATTAATGTCAGAAGTGAGGGTAGTCTTGTGGACTGCCCCTCTAGTGCTGTAGTCATCTAACTCTGCATAAACCATAAACATGACAGACATGAGGCAGGTATTGCTGGAGGGGATCACGGACTCTGCATGTACAGGAAGGTTTCCTGCTTCAGGTGGGGAGCAGTGTGTGTGGTATGCTATGTAGAGTTTGTCAGCGAGGGCGTGGATGGGAGGAATGCACTGCATCTTTCCACACTCAAGATGAAAGTTTCAGAGAAGTGGCCAGAGAGTCCCCCAAATAATAAAGAGCTCTGAGAATCAATAACTCATACTGGAAGATTTCAGGAAGAACCAACCCAAGTAGAAGGCTGGTACTTAGCAGAAGTTTAACAAACGTTAGCTCAATGAATTAAAATGTGTTAAGACATTATTCATTGGCCTTTATTTGTTTGATTTAGGCTTGATTTAAGTAAACTGGTCATAGCTTTGAAAACCTGTAATAAAGAGCCATGCCACCTTAGGCAAGGAATCTCCCACTGAGAAACCAGTTTCTTCACCTGTGAAACAGAGAGGATTTCAACTTCCACGTAGGCTGTTTATGGTAATTAACTGAAAGAATGTTTGCAGAGCTTTATTGAAGAATCTGGCACATGATAAGCACATACAGAATGGCAAATACTATTAAAATCAGTGAGAACATCATTGCTTTGTTGGGGGGGAAAAAGAGGTAGGGATAGAAATTTCAGACTTGAATACATGTTTTCAGTAGCTATTAAGAAACCAGTTTGATCAGTTAGCCATCTGGGTCGTGTCACAGGTCGTACCTACCAGGAAAGGATTAATTCTCAGTGCGTCATCACCATAACGAGGATGCTACGATCTTTCAGTTTTTAAACAAACTTTTCCATCATGGATGGTAATTGTGGGTTGGTATTGAGTTATCCATTCAGTACTTCTTCTTTCAGCCACGCGATATGCTTGTTCTCTGCTCTCTTGTTACAACAGTGGTCTAGATCTTTTTCCTTCTTAGCCATATTAAGAGGAAACATGATCTGATAAAGCTGCAGCAAAATCAGCTATCTTGGTAAAGATAATCCAGCTGTGTTCACATATTGTCAAACATCTGGAGAGAAGCTTTAAAAAAACATTTGAATCAAACACTCTGATGTTTGGGCCCATATGAATAGAGACTCTGCCTGCTTCTTTGTAAATATCTGAATAAACCTTTACATGTCAGCCAGCTGTTGTGGTATGAGGGCTGCCTGTACAGAGAGAAATAAATGGAAATTCACACCTTCTTCGGTGGATAGGAGCATAGTATATGCAGTCCACGTGGCGAGCTACATTTCTGATGTACATTTCAAGACTAAAGACTGTCTGAAGAGAAGATGTGACCTCTCTACCTTGCCACCCCAAAGAGGATACTTTCTTCCTTTGAGAAACCACGACAGGCAATGTAATTTGGAAACTGGCCTATGGAGAACATCAGAAAGTCAAAATCTGTCTCCCTCCCTCACAACAAAAGTCCTATTTTATACTCTGCAAAATAATATTCCGGACTTGAGAATCCGGAATCTTTATTTTGGTTTATGATTTCTAACAATTCTCTAGGATCAAAATTGAAAGTAACCTTTGTAAGCATGAGACTTGCCCACAAATAAAAATCGAGTTCAAAATTTGCAGGGACTGACAAAAACAGAATCCAGGAGATAAATACTCAGAATTAAAGTATGCCCATTTAACTTCATTACCGACAACAGTTCAGACGAATGTCCACCAAGATGCAGTTCCCTGTGGATGCGTTTGGATGTCTCCATGTAAAATCAATATGTACATGCAATTTATAGAGAGGTGCCACCCATCATCCATCACACAGAGCCTCACTGCGCCGAGGACAATAATTTTTAAGATAATAAAAGGACAACTTCATTATTATGGCTAAGTACATTTTGCTAGGAAGTCCTTCACATGTTTGAAGCGAGGGGGGATATTTGAGAGGTTTTTTAAAAAAATCCCTGATTGGATATTTGGATATCCACTTCTCCTTCTCCCATTATCATACCTCCCTGGAAAGTTTTTTTTTTTTTTAATGCATAATTCCAACAGAAATCCCATTCTTCCTGGATGCTATGCTAAAAATTGGAAAGCAGCAGGTTAGCTATTCTCATGTAATCAGACTCTCCAGCAAATTCCTGACAGAACCCTTCCTTGTTCCCAGAGGGGCAGAAAAATACATAAACGCTGCCCCTTCTCGTGTCCTATATGCTGCTTTAAAGTCCCTGCTGACAGTCACCCGGGATGTTCAAACACACCTTTTAAATGTGGAGGCATATAAAACTCACACGCACTTTCACAGGCCTGTGTGCACTCTTAGGGCCTATGAAATAAAGGATCCAAATTCGACATTTTCAGACTTTTAGCATATTAAACAGGCAAATGTAAAATGCATGGTCTGGATGAAAGAGCTGTTCTCACTCGCTCTCGGTTTGAAGCCAGCTTCTTTGTTCTCAGTGAAAATTAGTTTGGTGACAGCCCCAAGGCCACAGCAAATGGAGATCCCCCACTCTCTGCCCCCCAGCGGATGCCAGCCTGAGTGTTCACTTTCACTCGGGAGGGACCTGGGCTCAGCTAGCAGGAAGACTGAATTGCTTCTCACCGCAGGACAGCAGGCACTTCCATGTCAGTTAGGGGGCTGTTAATAGAGCTGGATCCCAGAGACCTCGGGGTCCAGTTGGCTGCTCTAACCTCCACTATGAAGATCCAGGGAGAGCGTTTCTGTCCAAAATTGCCCAAATCAATTAACCTTCACTGGTATTAGTCACTACTCAGGGACAAAATGCTGTGCACACAGAAGCAAAACGATGCCTTGGCCCATCGTAGGGCAGGGCCCTCGGAGGTAATATACACGAGCATATTCTGGTCAGCAGCCTGATGCTGGTTTGTCATTTGTCAATTAAATCACAGGGGCTGCATTAATGTCCCCACTCCTATCACCTGAAAATAGCCCAGAACATACTCCAAACCCTCACTCTTCATTTTAACTCTTGATTCTAAAATGCAGGCTAGCAGGGGTGCATCCATAATAATTGCATCTGGAAACTAACCTATTGGGATTTTAAAAAATGTATTTATCATTCCCTCTCTGTGTGTCTGGAGTGGGGCTTAGCCTTCCTTCTAGCCCTTTGTTTGCAACACCAATCAGGGCCCCAACATACTTTCTACAAAGTGATATATTCTGAACCTACAGGTTTTTCGAGAAGAGAAAACCTTTATCTCACTAATTCTGTTACCGTAACCATAAGCTCATGACCATGATGGCATTAGTTGGAAAGTGGATTGTCGCGGAGAGGGCTGCTTGCATGAGCTTACCACCAGACAGGTGCAAGGTCAAACCCTGGCCTCATCACTCCCTGTTGACCAGGACAGCCTCAGCGCTGGCTGTGGCTTGATGATGCTTTAGACAGTGTTCTTGACTACTGACCTCTGATTAGGGACTACAACCCCTAATCCCGTTGACCACCCCCCCAATGTCCTCCAGTACTTTTCCACTAGCTCATAACTGTGCTCAAAACCCCTCCTGCCTCCCGTTTCAGTGGAACTGAGTTCAGTCCCTGCTATTGTGATGGCTTTGAAGTCTTCCTGTCCTTGTTAAATGGCCAGGTGCAATTTTTCTTTAACAGTTGTGATGCTGTGACTCAGACAGGAGGGGTTCCTCACTGGACCCCTAGACCTCTCACCCAGAACCCCAAGTGTGCACCTTTAAAACCCCTGTCTTCACTCCAACTGATTGATCAGGGATCCAGTGGTGAGGCTGGCTCCTGATCCAGCTCTGGACGACAGTCCGCATGATGCAGAGTAGTCACAGATTTTGATTCTTAGGATTCTGGGTATACCCTTGAGACTGGTTTTGAGTCCCTGGTTCCTTTGTTTGGAAGGCACCATTGATCTAGAACATAAGGAATTATCACAGCAATCTCATTTGGTTGAACTTCGGTCCCTTGGTATGCAGAACGCTCTTCCTTTGTGGAGACCTTGTTTGGATCTTCTTTCTTTGTTGCCATGCCTTTGGTGCCTCTTTTGCATGAAATTCTTCCTTTTCTGATTCTTTTCTTTTTTTTTTTTTCCTTTTTGTCTTTTTTTCGTGTCCAGCAATGGATCGCAACCCTCAGTGTCGCGCCCATACCGGACCGGGACCAGCAACGGGATCGCAACCCTCGGTGTCGTGCCCGCACCTCGCTCAGCCAGTGAGCGGGAACCGGTCTGTATGTGGGATTCAAACCCTCAGCGGGAGTGCCGCTGCGCTCCCAAGCGGTGCACTGTAGCAGTGTGCCACCGGGCCGGCCCCTGATTCTTGTCTTTTGAAGACCTCCCCTGATAACTGTCGGCCCCACTCCATTGGCATGATTTTATGGGGGATAACTTGGAACTTCAACAGAGCAATGGAAGATTTCTAGCAAAAAAAGAGACCTGTTCTGATCTGGGTTTGTGAAAAGGTCAGCCCAATGACACAGATGAAAGATGGAAACAAGGGACAGGCAGCAGGAGGGCCGGCAGTGCACTCAGAGTGTGCCACCATGTGGTGGAGGGGGACGGGTGGCATCGCCTGGAAGCTTGGGCTCTGCAGGGGGGAGGAGGACCAGGGAGACTCAGCACCCAGAACTGCTCAGGAACAAGGTAGAAGCTTAACAGGTAGAAAGTCTATGTGATAATTTATTTTAAACTGATTTTGCTCTTTTCAGAATATATAAGCAGAAGAAGATTCAGGAATTCTTGGTTGGAATTGTTACGCCCCTGATTTCACAAAGAGGTAGGAACACATTTTAATCATGTCACCAGTTGCTTGCATACAAACTGCTTTCCTCCACCTCTGGAGGCGAGACTAATCCTCCCCAGGGAGGACGCAAAGGGAACCCCTGGTAGGCGAGAAGCCAATCACATCTTGTCTGTCTTATCTTCATGAGGAATCTGGAGACACGCAGTAAAACCTTCAGTAGAAGGTTCTGATCTGCAACAAGATTGCAGAAAGGCTGGGTGATGGAGGTTCAGACACCCTTCCTACCACGCATCACCTGCCAGCTTTGCAGAGCCACGGCACCTCCAGTCCTGTGTCAATTTTGGATTTATTCATTAATCCAGCTAAGACCCCGTCCTCGACAACTTTCTCATCAAAAAGCCTTGCCGTCACTTAATAATTTGTGAGTGCCATGCTGGAACCTGAGCTGGGAGTATTAAAAGTGGCAATCCTTTTGTCAACTCAATTTTTAATGGGCATCTTAATTTTTCATGGACTTCGCCATTGGGTTTCACGTTGACTGACTCCTCGGCCTTGGGAACTCACATGGCATTCCAGGGCTTTGGGCAGCAAAGTGCTGAATAATCTCTCTCATCATTCACTAGTCGAGTGTAGAGAGTCTGTGCTTCTTTAGTAAGACTCCCCTGCAAACATCACACATCTCTGGTGGGGATGATTCCAGGTCAGCACACAGGTTAAGTGAACAACCTCACAGATGTGGAAATAACGCAGAAGGACAAGGTACCAATTCCAAAGAGTGGTGGTTTAGGAAAAAAGCAATAAAGGCCCCTCCTCCACCCTAAGGCCCCTCCCCTCCTGCTCCCATGTGGGTTCTTTTGCATTTCATAGGCATCTTCACCTGGATCAGGAGCGGGTCCAAGTCACCCTCACTTCAGGCAAGGGCTTTTGAGAAAGACGCCTCCTCACGGGGCCTTCAGCCTCCTCCTTCCAGCAGAAGCAAAGTCACTTTTAATTTCCTGCAAAGATATTCTACAGAGGCTCCTTCCCACTGCTGCTGTGTCAGGTTCTGACAGTCAATATGTTATTTTTCAGAGAACTAATGTAGTTCATTAACCCTGCACAACTGACAATTAAGAGACAGTGTCTGGGAAGCTTGCTTTTCTTAATACCCGTCTTAATTGCAGAAAAAGCAGAAGGGACCTGACACAGGGCTGCCTTCCCCGCTGATGCACCTGGGATCCCGGACTTAGGGACTTTGCATTTCTCTATTTTCTTCCTAGACTGCCGATGTTTCCTGTACAATAATTTGTGTAAAACGAGTGGGGAGGTGATACAACCTTCCCTTCTTACATTTCAGATTTAGCTAAGTGTGTCTACAAAGGGAGCCAGGTTCTGCATCAGGAACCTGGACTTCAGGTCCTCAGTCAGTTCTGACTGGTAGTGTCCCTGGAAACAGGGGGCCAAGATTGGAGCAGGATATTGCTGTCAGAGCAGCCAGGTGGAGGGGGTCCATCCTGATGGGGGTTTGGAGAGCCGAAGCACAGAGCCTGAGCTGGCAAGGTTTCCCCCCCAGGTAATGGCAATGGGATTATCCCAAACAACAACAGAGAACAGCTGTGCCACTCACTGAGACACTCCCACGAAGCCCTTGCCAATCCCCCAGCCCCAGAGGTGCAATGCCACCCTGAAGCCAAGGTCAGCACCTTTCCCAAAGTGAGCCCCCTCTCCAGGACAGCCAGCCAGCTCTGCTGCCCTTCACGGTCCCCAGGACACCCACTCACATGTCCCTCTCCTACAGGCGCTACCTCACTACATGGGGACACCTCCTTTCATACCTGGATGGGCAGCTGAGTTCTGTTTAAGTCCTTAACGCAGTCTCTGAACACACACACATGTAAAACCAGGGAAAGTCATTTCTCTCTCAATAGTATTAGGTTGACTCTTGATTCTTTAACAGCAACAATAGGAAGAGGACCGAGAACACAAAACACTGTGTTGTTCTTCACAGGGTGAGGACAGGGGTCCCAAGTCCCCCAGGAAACCCCCACCACTCCACATCTGTGACGTCCTCTTGCTGTCCATCACACTATCTGTCCCTTCCCTTTGCCATTTTCCCAGCAACTGCTGTGAACACCGTCTCTGTGCACTGGTTCCCAGCCTTGGCTGACGTGGAATCCTCTGAGGAGCATGATGGATGGCTGACACTAGGGTCCTGGGCGACGGAGCACCCCCAGCTCCCCAGATAATTCCAATATGTGGCCAGTGAAGAACTGTAGTTGTGAATAGATGCGGGTGGGGGATTCCAGGGGTAGGGTCCTCCAACAGTCACTCCATTATTCCCATTCCAGGGAGAAACCTAACAGCCACCCAAACATTGACCCAGCCCCACAAGTATACACAAAGTTCTGGGTCAGGGAGTCTCACTCCCTGAACAAACAGGGTGACTTCCTGTTTGACCAACACAATGTGAGAACTGGGACACAGTAACACAGCCACCTGCTCCCAAAGGATCAACCTTCTAGAGAAGATGATGGCCATAGAAGCCAGAGAGAAGCTAACCCAGCCTACCAAACCATGCCAGCCCATGAAGACAGAGAACTTGATGGGACCATTGGGGGCCTCTCTAGGGACAGTGCAAATTTCAAACTGATTGACAAAATGAAGACAACCAGAGGAAGATTTGGGTGAGAAGTTTTCAGAGAGAACATAGAATGCAATGGCTCAAAGGCTGGACCGAGCTTGCTGGGCTGCAGGATGGAAGGAAATGGGGATGGCTGGAGCTCAGAAGTAGGAAGAACAGGCGGAGCAAGAGAACCTGAGAACCATGGGGTGTCGGGGGTGGAGGGTGCAGATCACTAAAGCACTGAGTCGGAACATCAGCTGGCATAGCTGACCCTGCCAGAGTTTTACTCATCACTGCCACCATCATCACGATCACCACTACCACCACCATTGTCACCAATGTTACAATCAGTGCAGTCACCATCACCATCATCACCACCACCACCACCACCATCACCATCACTACCATTGCCACCATCACCATCATCATGATCACCACCATCACCATCATGATCACCACCACTATCACCATCACCACCATCATCATTATCACCACCACCATCACCATCAACATCATGATTACATCATCATCATCACCACCATCACCATGATCATCATCACCATCATATCCATCAACATCATCACCACCATCACCATTATCACCACCACCACCACCATCATCATCACCATCACCATCATCATGGTCACCACCATCACCATTCATGATCACCACCATCACCATCGTGATCACCACCACTATCACCATTACCACCATCACCATCATGATCACCACCACCATCACCATCAACATCAACATCATGATTACATCATCATCACCACCATCACCATGATCATCATCACCATCATATCCATCAACATCATCACCACCATCACCATTATCACCACCACCACCATCATCATCACCATCACCATCATTGCCACCATCACCATCATCATGATCACCACCATCACCATTCATGATCACCACCGTCACCATCATGATCACCACATCACCATCACCACCATCATCATTATCACCACCACCACCACCATCATCATCACCATCACCATCATTGCCACCATCACCATCATCATGATCACCACCATCACCATTCATGATCACCACCATCACCATCATGATCACCACATCACCATCACCACCATCATCATTATCACCACCACCATCACCATCAACATCATGATTACATCATCATCACCACCATCGCCATCATCACCATGATCATCATCACCATCATCTCCATCAACATCATCACCACCGTCTTCACCACCATCACCATTATCACCACCACAACCACCATCACCACCATCATCATCGCCATCATCACCACCATCATCACTATCACTGCCACACCATCATCAACCCCATCATCATCACTATCATTATCATCACATCACTGCCACCATTATCCTTACCATCACCGCCACTGTCACTGTCATATCACAGCAAACACCAAATTTTGGCTGCTTTGTGAGTTCACTTTCTCAGGGGCCTCTGTATCCTACTCACATCTCTAGTTCTCTCTACCCTGGAGTCACCTTTAACAGAGTTACTTATAAAAGTATAAAACAAGCCATTCCTTTGCTCCACAGAAAGTACAGGGAGACATGAAGCTCTGGTGGGCAGAAAAACTGATTGGTGATGTTGTTAATCTTTTAGGTAGGCGGAGGAGCTGGGCTACAGCAGACGCACAGCAGATGGTGGTGCCAACTCATTGTCTGCAGAAGAGCCCGCGCAGTTATGGCAACACCATGGCTGGTCTGCGAACTCAACATCGGTCCACATCGTCTTCATTGTTTACTCTGCTCTGGGTGGATACTATAAACACAGGTTTGCTCTCTTTTAAAGAAAATTCACGCTCTGAAAGGAGAACTCTGGCACAAAGCACCTCTTGCCAGTCAGTAATTTTCTGACAAATTCACACGCTGATTTTTCTTTATGCAGTGAGTTTCCATTTATTACCCCTTTGTGAATCCAGGCTTCTCATTCTCTGCCTGTTAACTTGCTCACCCCCAGGAGAAGTTCTCCTATTATTCTGAGATGTTTTGCTGCATTTATAGAACAACTGTGTCTTCACGGAAGTACATATAATCACACTAATGATACATCTAGCACACAGGACAAAATTTCTGCTCTAAAGACACCTCAAGAAACTTCCTCATGGAGCTCATTTCTGGAGCTGACTCCCCCCAGAGTCTCTTGTCTTCCACAGAGGTAAGAGCTCTTTATGTATCCATTTTGTTGAAGGCAGTCTTTACCTTTCCAACAATCAATTAGTGCACATTACAGTGGCTTTTAAAAAATAATATAGCTGATCACCTTCAGCAGGGCTTCTCAATCCCAGCGCTTCTGGCAATCTGGCTGGATCGTTCTTTGATGTGGTGGCTATCCTGTACATTGAAGTATGTTTAGCAGCCTCCCTGGCCTCTACCCATTAGATGCCAGTAGCACATTCCCCCAAGTTGTGACAACCAAAAGTGTTCCTAGGGATTGCCAAATGCCCACTTGGGGGCAAAATCAGCCCTACTTGAGAATCACTGACCTATAGTAAAACCTCAGATTCTTAAATAACTTAATATTCTTACAATAGCCAAGCTGTGATTTCACCCACCATGTTACCAACACATTCTACTTAGGGGTGGAGAGACCCATCTATGCCTGAAGGATAGAGATGGTGAACCTAGCATACGTGCTCAGGCTCCTGAGCAGTTTGTAGGAGCAGTGAAATATGTGTCATCCATCGATCTATCCTTCTTTCCACCCATCCACACATGCTACTTTTGTATATTCTTTTATATTTGGCTACTTCACTCCTGCCTGGGTACATATTACAGATGAGATATAAGGACTATATCCAGGGTCCTTGAGGATCTCATAGTAAAGCGAAATGGCCCTCATGGGGTTCGTACCACCCCAAGGGGGCCGTTCTGGAAATGTGGGAGGTACATTTTGGTTATATCAAAGAGAGGTGTTAGCCTCTTATGGGCACCAGCAAGGGACGCCAAAGCTGCCTGCGAGGAGAGGGAGCCCACGAGTGCACACCTCCACAGCCTGCTGGCGAAGCCTGCATGTTTAGAATGATCTGAGCCCAGACTTTAATTTTGTTTTGCATATAAATATCACCTGATTTTTGCAGGATGTATTAAAATCCTATACTGATTTTTTCAGGAGTGTATTTGCCGTGTAGACAGAAGGAAAGCTGTCCTTTGTGCTGCTTGGAACTTTCCAAGGGTTCCTCCCCATTTCAGAGAACTGCTTCATCAACAACAGTGCTGATTTGACGCACTTGTGTCAACAATCCCACCTGCCATGGATGTTTGCAATTGTCTCCACGGAGGTTCTGTGGACAAGCTGCAGACCCTGCTGCTGTGTTTTCTAGAGAAGTCCTGCCTGAGCGCTTACGTACTGAACTGCCATGCTGGTGTGCATGCTTTCCTTCTCATGTCACTTTTATTGCAATTACACTAGATGCTGATTTTCTCTATAAAGTATATGTCTGTGGAGATGGCACAATCTGGGAGCTTGATTGTGGTGGTTATACAAATCTGCACGTGAGATAAACTGCACAGAGCTTCTTGGGGTGATGAAAATGTTCTAAAGTTAGTAGTGGTGATGGTTGCGTAAGTGTGAATAAACTAAAAGCCAATGAATCACATTAAAAGGGTGAATTTTATGGTATGTGAATTATATCTCGATGAAGCTGTTTAAAAAAAACAACACTTAAATGGTTCTCAACTGCTCTGTGATAAAGTCCACATTTCCTGCCCTGCTCCCAAAGCTTTTGCTGAGATGGATGTTGCCCCCTCCAACCTGCTCCAGAGCCACTGCCCACTCACAGTAGGGATGCCACACACCTGCCCTGCTCAGGTGCCTGACCATGCTACGACCTCTGACCTCCAAGCTACCCTCCAACTGTGCTCAACTGACCCCGACTCTGCCTCACGGGGACACCACTCATGTTGGACCAGACTGTCCTTCCTACACATGGTGGCACGTCCCCAGCTCACTGTCCACCCCTGGTTGAAACTGCCTCTTTACTCTGCTTGCTCCCCCTTTTGACTATAAACGCCATGAGAACGGGAACTGTCCCCACCTGGGTCACCTGAAACTGCCTCTTTGCTTGCTCCCCCTTTTGACTATAAACGCCATGAGAACGGGAACTGTCCCCACCTGGGTCACCATTATCCCCCCACAGCCAGCACAGAGCCCGGAAGGAGGGGATGCAGTGAACAACTGGCTCTTTCACCATGCTGCAAGCACAGGCAGGGTCCTTCTGAAGGATTTTGTCAAATCATGCACACATCACCACCATGGCTGCCTTTCAGTCTTTCAGACTGCATCTTATAATTTCATGAAGGAAGACATGAAAAAAAACTTGATTTTTAAGTAAATAAAAGCAAATCTACAACCTGCAGATCGTTGGCAAGTGCCCTCTTTTCTCTGTGGCTCTAGTGGGACCCAGCCCCCCAAGAAGCCTTTTCCCCATTCTTGATCTTTACACCCATGCCCAAAGATCTAGGGCGTGGGTGCTATCAGCACGCTCCTCAGATGAGAGACAGGACACGGGTGAGGCTCAGAGAGGGCCTGTCATATGCCTGGGGGACCCCTGGTGAGCTGGGAATGGACACATGTGAACACAGCAACATCAGCCCTGACCTCTCTGCAGTGTCCCCCCAGGAACCTGCATCTGCGACATGCAGTCTGAGCCCCTTCTTTGTGCTCTGAGGTATGTAATCCCCCATCAATGCCCCTGTTCCCTCGAGAGAAGGATGAATGCTTCAATTTGACAGTTTCGAGAACTACACATTGTTCGTGTTCCTGGATATCAAATGGTGACATTAAAATTACTTAATTTAATATCTCAATCTATACTTACTTTCTTTGGCTTTTTTTTTTTTACCCCCTTCCTTTCAAATTTCTTATGGCTTAATATAAACTGTTATAATTACTTCCCAGGAAGTCTGATTTTCATTTTTTCATTTGCTTCTTAATAGAACCTCTTCCATACTGTTAACTTAAGAGAAGACACTTTACTAGTCTAACTTTCAAGAAGATGCCAGATTAACTACCACGTATGCTTTTTCCTGAGTGTGTTATTATAGAAGGCAGATCAGTTAGAACTTAGCACTGTGACATAGATGGAGCTGGGAAAAAAAGGCAAGAAACAGAATAAATGTCACTCATTTTTCTTTTTGTTGTCCCCCATTTTATACCTACCTGTCTGCCAATGGCCACTTGCTCAAGGTTTTACCTGCTGAAGGACTTATGCACTACGAGGACTTTGCATGTATAAAAAGAATGTATCCTGAAGACTGATCATGAAGAAAAAAACAAATAACATACATATCTCTTGCTTTCCCTGTCTGACTTCCATGCAAAATGTTGGAAAACTCCTTAACAATCACAAAAACTTAAAAACTAAATAAATAAGAAAACTCAAACAGCAAGCCCACCAGAGAAGATGATTGAACAACCATCTCTACGTTTGAAATTCATCAACGAAGGCAATTTATGGAGCCTGCCCGGAGTGCACTATTCACACAAGAAGAGCTGCATTTGATAAACATGGAAACCTTGACTATTCTGCAGGCTCTGAATGCTTTTACATAAATTCCCACTAGGATTAGCAATCTTTTCAGAAATCAGACTACATACACAGAGCTACGTAAGGCTGGCTTTTCTTCTCCATTCAGCAGTGTCAGGAAATCCTTAAATGAGAGACTAAGATCCACTACGGACCAGCAGAATCAGGCATCATCTCGTTTAATTTTCTGACACACGAGATTAATTCCAAAGACGCCTGGAATGCAACAAGTAAATATGCCTTCCTGTCTGTGGGCCCATACTGGGAAGATGAAACACTATTACTTTATTACAACCTGAGCAGAACGTTTCAAAAGCCACATAACTCTGCAGTGGGGCCCGAGCACGGGCTGGCCGGTCCTCGGTATCAACAAACAAATCAATAAACCGATGAGAAGAAAAGTGTAAATGCGCTTGGTTCTCCAGCAGGGCCATAGCTGTTTCCTAAAGAACGCAGAGTGAGCATATGCTGGACTGATGTTCAAGTTTGCACTTTAAAAAGTGAAGTTAAGTGTTTGGCAATTATTTCAATAATTGATTTTCAAATGGTTTCTCCTTTAATCATCTAAGTGGCATAAATGAGAGAAAAGCTGGGAGTGTCTGCCTCCCCTCCTGATTTAAGTTGTGCAGATCAGGTCTTTGGAAACACCCCATGGGTTGTGATCTATTACTATGGGGACAGCTAATCTAAACACATACATGGCCTAGGATTGTCTCCTACTCACAAACAGCTGTTGTGCCCACCAGACCAGCATGGGCTTCTCACCTTGGCTGGTGCTGAGGCTGGGGATGCTCTTGTCTCAGGCCCAGTGCCAATAGGCAGAGCGGTTTCAGTGGGGTTAGGTGGGGATCCTGCCTGTGCACCGTCCTCGCTGTGGGAGTCTGGGCAGGCAGACCCACATCCCTCTGACCCTCCACATCCCAGTCTATAGGCAGGTGTGAGAAAAGCTAGTGCTCTGTACAGTAGCTATGCTGCCCAGGAACACACCATTGGCCAGGACATGGAGAGTACTGGTTCCTGGTTGGTCAGTAGGACTTCCATTGATGGAGCAGAGCAATGTCATTCAGGGGGTGCTGACTCCCTAGGCCTCTGCCTTCTTGGATGACAGGCCTGTGGGGGTGGAGGGCATTTCCCTTTCTCTAAGAGCTCACACCCTCTACCCCCACATTCACTGTGTCCTCAGGCTGAAGCAGAGGCTTCAGTCAAGACACCCTTGCAACCTCCTGCAAGCATCTGCCCCTGTGCCTGAGCGCAGGGCAGGCAGGGGATGTGCAGGCATGTGGAGCTGTGTGTGTGTGTGTGTGTGTGTGTGTATGTAGGGGACAGGAACCCTACACTGCGGAGGTGGCATGAGGTCAGGGTGCTGGGCAATGTGGATGGCAGGGTGTGTGCTCACACCCTCCCCCAGGAGCAGCCACTTCTCAACACGAGCTGCTGCTACAAAAGCACCCATGCCTCCCAAACCACCGAAAGGTGGAAAGAAAGCCAGCTTTTGATGGGAAACCTTGTGAATGTTTCAGGTGGGCGACCCATTATGTCTTTATCAAAGCATGGCAGGAGCCAAACAGGTGTATCGGAGGGCCCGCTCAGGCCCAGCCTCCTGGGTCCAGACCTGCTTGCTTAGCCTGGAGGGGGAAGCTCCCTCTCTCCTTCCTTCCCCATCCCCGTGCCCCTCACCTCTGACTTGTGACTCATCTGTCTAGGTGGACAGGTCTGGGTGGGGGATTTACACCTGTCCCAAAAGGTCAAGGCCAGATGCCACCTCCTGCATAGCTGCCATGCCTGGAGCCAGCCTCACAAGACAGCTGACATGGCCTCCTGCATCTGGATGACGAGTTCACTCTGTAACTCCGTCAGTAGGCGGGGACGACAGCATTTGTCCCAGAGTGTCCTTATAATAAACAACCCGCAGTCTCCTGAGCCAGAGCTGCGCTCACCGCTGCCCTGACTCCCCATGTTCGCCAAGGCCTTGCTTTCCCATCTGAGGCTATTGCAGCAGAGTTTGTCACACTGAGCTCTGGACAGTCGGACTCGGGGACCTTGAACTGCACTGAAATCTCTGCTGAAGGCAGCAAAGAGTGGTGCAGGAGCAGCGTGCAGGCGCTCTGCCTAGCTCCCCACCCTCTCCTCCTTGTGCCCCCCTCCTCTCTTTAGGGCCCCCCCCACCGTCTGGATCTTTGCTCTAGGAAGCCCCAGCCTCTGAGGGCTCCAGCGATCTTCCCTCTACCCATAAAGCAAAGTCCTCCTTAGAATGTAGGGAAAGAAACACTGATGCTTCAGGCTTTGCCACAGATGTGTATTCTCATCTAAACGTGGTCGTTCAACTGTGTTCTGGAAACTATTATTATAGCCATGTGTGAGATTAGGAAACCGAGGTCTCCTAGTGAGTGGTAATCCCAGCTGGCATGCACAGCCAGGTCTGTCTGGGGCAAAGACTCTGAACTCCTCTGACATGGTCATGACACACCGTCTGTGCAGTTGTCAGTGCTGGGTCTCCTTCTCATGGCCAGGAGCTAAGCCGTACACCTGCAGGGCTTCCACAGCCCCAGGCAGAGCTGACTGCACACAGAGACACTCAAGAATGTGCAGAGGTAGGAGGGAGACAGGGAGGGAAGGAGGGAGAGAGTCTCAGAACAATGAACCAAGAGTCCATTTATGCAGAAAATCACCCTCCTTCTCTCCTGAACACTCAAGGCCCCCTCTCTGTGAAGTCTTGTGGCCCAAATATGTGGACTTTCTCATAAGTGGGCTGTGTCAGATGAATACAGACATATGGTACACGGACTTCTCAGGGGCTGGGTCCACAGCTGCAGGATTCATTCAGCAAATGGCTGGATGGCTGTGGCTGTCAGGTCACTGGGTGAGTGCAGAGAGAATCTGCTCCACTGTTTCTGCTCTTGGAGCAAAGGAGGAGACATTTAGACCGTGGAGCCCTTCGGAATGGGGGCAAGAAGCTCACTCCCCAAGGCCACTGCTTAGAAAAACAAGGTCCGAGTGTCCCACTGCCAAGGCACACTTAGACACCTCTTTGGTTTGGGACAGTGATAAAGGAACTGAGGTATTAATAGTAATAGACAGGGTTATAACCCCAAACATATTTCAATATTAAAGCTGCCTTTCACATCCGAAGTCTTCCTCAGTAAATCTTCTGTCAAGTGAAAAATCAGCGCAAGGGCTTGTTGGTTTAAAATCTATTTTCAGAGGTTAGGAGTAAATTGTGTTGTAGTCCTGCTCCCACTGCAGTGAAAACAGACTTAACTGGGCACCAGGGACAGTTTGGGAGGAGACAGTGTCCCTTCGGCTCGCTGCGCCGCATGACTTGGCTGCAGGTAGTGAGCTGAGACACATGTGGGAGGCTCCTGTCTCTGGGTCCCGTCAGCTTCCCTTGGAAGCATGGTTTCCCCCTATCCCCAACATCCAGAAGCTTGAAGCCTGGGGTCCCATTAAGGCCCAGGAAGGTGGGTCACATGGAGACAGCCCCGACTCACAGACTCGAGTTAAACATTCATAAACAGAAGGTTATTCAGAAGACTTTGCAGATGCAACAAGGTAGTCTTTATTATAATGACATCATCATCAACACTAGAAATCAACACACCCTGAGTTTTCCATCCTGAATAAGAGTCGGGATTAGTTACAGGTTTGGAGACCAGCTCCGCTGCAAACTGCCTACTCCTCCCAAATGAAACTTCAAGAGTTCTTGCTGGTTTCACAAAGCAAGCTGTGCAAGTGCCTTTTCCCCTTTAGTGACAGGACAATTGAAACAAAGCATCTCTTCTGACTTGGTTTTGGAAATTACTGAATAAACTACTGTGGAGTATTATGGAATCTTTGCAGCCCTTAAAAAAATGGGATAGAAAGTTAAGTATAACATGGAAAATAACCACAGCATGTACATAAGTTGAAAGCAAAAACAAAATTATTTGGTATAATTTCACTTTTGTAGATTTATTGAGAAAGGCTAGAAAAGATATTTGTAGATCAAAATATTAATAGTGGTGATTGTATGTTCTTAAGTCTTATCGAGTCTTATTAAAACTTCCGACCACCAGCATACATTAGTATTAAAATAATTTTTAGAAAGTAATAAAAGTTGTTGAAATCCTCCCCCCCCCCATTCTCTCTCTATCCTATTAGGAGACAGTACGAAATTACCATTTAAGCAAGATGGGCTATATGTTCAATTAAACAATATCCCCTGCGTCACATGCTACAGAGTGTGAGACTAGAAGGTAGGGACAGACACTGCTTATTAGCAGAGGGGCTCAGGGAGCAGAGAGCTGCTGGGAGAGTAAGACTAGCCTTCGCACAGAGCCTGGGAGAAAACGTGACCCTTCGAGAATATGTAAATGAATGGCTTTAATTTTCCCTTTCCTTGGGTCTGGTGGCAGCTGGCCCGGCCATCCCCACTGACCTTTGTTCCAAGGTCCCCCCCCCCCAAGTGGAGATGAATGTGCTATGCCCTGGGTCTCCAAGGACAGTCTTGGCTTGGGTTAAAAATGCTGGTTGGCTGGCATTGTTGCCCCTCAAAGCAGCAAAGATTAAGTCTGGACGTCTGCGCCTGGCCCTTGGTGCTGCCCGCCCCCGTTCTGGGCTGCTTCCCAGGAGGCTGTGTGAAGTGAGAGAAGTTAATGAGAATCCAGGTTTGAAAAAATGGTGGAGAAAAACATTGCATATTCAAAACCTAACAGCCCTGTAACATGACCTACTGCATAATCAAGTCACCACAGCTGTTTTCCTAATGAAAATTTAAATATTTCAGGGCTTTTTGATTTTGTTTTATTTTTTTGTGCTGTTATTATTATTATCGCCATTTTTCCATTGCTAGACTTGAAGATTGGCCTAAAAAAGAGAAAGAATAGCCTTTTCAGAGTATCAAAAAGAAAACCTCAGATGCTCAGGGTGCCTATTTGTATATCCATTGTACAGAACTGTGCATAACATGAGGAAAAGCTCATCAGAACAAGGTTACATACAATTACGATTTCTGAGGCTAGGTCTATTTAAGTCGGTTCCTACCGCCAGAATGGTGATAACGCCAAACTTAAAATTCTTCTTGCTCCTATCACAGCACAGAGCTGACTAAATCAGAGTCGTCTTTGTCCTTTCGGAGATACCCATTATCTTCTCAGAGAACACAATATGTGTTTATTTTACGAAACCCCCAACACAAATGGAAATAAAAAACGCATTATGGAGGCGATTAGAGGAACCTGCGCTGTGATGTATGATTAACCATATTCCACTGGGTACGAGCAGAATGCAATGCTAAACAGCCCAAATTTCCAGTACTTTTTCTCCATTAATTTCTACATTCTGCTCATAAAACGTTCACATAATATCTTTCCGGTCTGGAAGAGTGCAGGCTTGTTTAATAAAAATCTCTTATGGAAACCATAAAAGCACTTTTTTTTTATAGTCAGCAGAATGTAAGACAAGTTGCTCAGGTGCCCAGATTTCCTGGGATGCAGAAGGAATTGAGTGGAAAGGTCTCTTGGGGCACTGGCTTCCAGCACGCATGGAGTTTGAAGACCCTTACACAAGCCAGCATGGCCAGGACATCAGCACATGGAAACCAGTGGAGAACAAGGGAGAAGGACACGGTGCTGACAGCAGGAGCACAGGGAAATCCATGGGGTCAAAAAGGAGGTTCTCTCTTCAGGGTGTCAGGAAAATGAGAGAAGAAGAAAAAGAAAGGAAGAAGATATCAGGGAAAGTAAGAGTGACAGAAAGGAGCAGGAGCAGGGGAAGGAAAGGGATCAGAGAGTGAAAGGGTGGGTAGAAGACTGGACGATGAAGGACAAAGAGAAGAGCCTGGGGGACTAGACTGGAAACATGACTGTGAAATACGGGGAGAGCCTTCAAGTCAAGAAGCACCGTGAGGAAAACCAACAGAGCAGTGAAAAACCACGGGAGGTATTTGCAGTGGGTATGGCAGGTAAAAGGGTTAGTAAATAAACAAGGTATAGAGATTTCCTACAAATCCAACAGGAAAGGATCAGTACTGCAGTGGAAAAACAAAGCCAAAACAAATGAAAAACCAAAGAGATAACCAATTACCAAGAAAAAGCAAACAGCCAGTAAGCAATAAAAGTTTAGCTTCACTAATAATGACATAAAAATTTAAAAAACAATTTTCCCCTAGGAAATTGGCCAAAAGTAATGTATTTATTAATGCATGTGTGTAAATGCACACACAGGCACACCCATCCTGGGTTATGGTGAGACAGGGTCTGGGATTCATACGAGCTCATGCATGAACAAGTGGGCTGGGATTTCTGGAGGGAGGCTCAGCAACACATGGAAAAATCCTTAAAAAGTTTGTTCAAGTCAAAAAAAAAAAATAGAGAGACTCTCTATGAGAATGTTGCATTTCGGAAAACAGGATCGCAATCCAGGGTGCTCACATGGACTAGGGCATGTCTCCACTATGTCCGAAGAACAGAGAAAAGCCTGAGAGTTTTATTAGAGAGAGGAATGTTATGAATGGTTTTGAAAGAAAGCTCACTGGCACTAGCAAAGTTTTTGGGAGTTGGCTGGCTTCGATGGGTGAGTGGCGGCAGTAGATAAAATAAGTCTTAGAGTCTAATCGTGGCAGGTCGTTTCAGCAGCTACTGGGTAAAAACTAGTCTCAGGGTAACAGCAGCCTGTTTCAACAGCTGGATTTCTAGAAAATTCTTCTTGGAGCAGGTGATATGTGCCCCAAGTGCTTTTTCCTCCTGGCCCCTCGACTCTTATTTTAGTTTAGGTATGACAGGAATGACCCAATTTGTAGAAGCAACTTTCACACATTCTCATTCTTCAGTCCCGTGAGTCAGCCTCAAGGAAATGATCACAGGTGCGTGAAAACATCTGCTCAAGGATGCTCGCTTCAGAGCCACTTTTCCTAATGAAAAATGGAAGCAACCTGACTTTTTAACATGAGGCGGAGCAGTGAAACAATGATGATCCGTGTAATGGAGTATTTGTGTAGCTGTGAGTGTTTGATGACATGGGACACTGTGAGACTAGCAGAATAAAAATGTTTGCTTAAAAGTGTGACTTCCAATCGGTATTAAAACTTTTAATTTAAAATATGAGTATGATCAAAGCATAAAGTTTTTTTTATTGAAAATAATTTTCATAGGCAAAACAATGTTATTTACGTAACACTAAAACTTGCACTTTTACTTATTTTTAACTATATAATTGAAGTCAAGGTAAATCTGTGGAAATAAGCTTTATAAGAATATAGCAGTTGGCCATTTGGTCTAATAAATGTGTTTTAAATTACCATCTCTGGTTAATGGTGCCTGGCGGGTGCCTTCCCAGTTAGATCACAGGAATCTGGTTCTGAGGTAATCTTAGTAAAACACACCCGTTAGAAGCCACACTCCTGGTCTTTCTGGGTGTGCACAGTACTGCAGGCTTCTCTGTTCTGTAAGGAAACAGCTGATCGTTTTGCTTATGAAAGTAACTTTTGTAATTAAAAAAAATTTACACTATAACCATATTTAAGTAGAGGAGTACAAACTGTATCATTTCCCTAAAAAAGTCTTAGAGTTTGTCATCTTTCATTTTTAGTAGTCTTTCTTAACGTGGGCCTAGGATCACCAGTCTAAATAAGCTGCCCACAGTTTCCTCTGGGCCTCGCTGCCCTGTCTGTTGCATTGTAACAGCTGCCAGGGGCCAGTGGGGGAGAAGCTACAGGGCCAAGCATCTGACCACAGACTCCCTCCGTCAGAGACTCGGGGCAGGACAAAGGGCAGGACTAGCACAAATGGACCACAACCCCCACCCCACCCTCGTCAGGTCAGGAAAGGGTGAAGGACGCAGGAGTTCAGCACCCCCACCTCAATACTGGACCCGGGGTACGTATTGTAATCGACAGGAAACGTCCTGCATTGCGTACCTTTAATGCTGCAATGTGTCTTTCCTTCTCCTTTTTCCTCCTTAAGTTGAGAGCACAGCTAAATATAACACAAACCAGGTGGATTTTGAAGCTGTTGAGAAAACTGCATCTCTAGAGTTAAAAGTGAAATTGCCAAAGTCCCTCAGCCTACTTCGGGGGAATACGTGGGGGGACGGCAGAGGGGGCACAGGGAGCTGTGAATAAGGGCCACCGTCTGTTGACTCTCCAGCATTCCGACCTTTCCCACTAGCACTCTGATCTCCCTGGAGGACCGCCTCGCTGTGTTCAGTCTGGGTAGGGGGTGCTATTCCCTCCCACTTTAGGGCTACCATCTGGGGCTTGGCCAACTGGACCCTTCCCCTGAGATGGACTCTTGGACACTAGTGCTGCTGTGTTATGTGCTGTGGATGGATGGGCACAGTAGGGTGGTCCAGACGGGCCAGGCCAACCCCTGCCTGGCGCTCCACAGCACCCGTGGCTCCTACCTGTTGTCCAACCCCAGCACCATTGATTCCATTGATTCCGGAGTTCTCTGGCCATCTTTGGATCCAATCCCTACTTGCCAGAGATGGCCAGAGTCAGACTGTGGTTCTTGTGATCAGCAAGGGGAGGGGAGGAGAGAGAGCAGGAGGAAGAATTCCCTGTATCAAAAGGGGAGGGAAGAGTGTGCTTCTAACATGCACGTGGGTGCATACACGCACATGCTCATATACACAGATGCACATAATACAGACCACACACACACACACACACACACACACACATACATACACATACAGACCGCAGACACACTCACAAACACACACACACACACACACAGACAGACCCACAGACCAGAGACACACATACACAGATATACATATACATACACATACAGACCGCAGACACACTCACAAACACACACACACACACACACACAGACAGACCCACAGACCAGAGACACACATACACAGATATACACACAGACATACCCACAGACCCAGATACACACATAGACCACAGACACACACACAGATACACAGACACATACACAAATAAACACACAGACACGTACACAGAAACACAGAGATACACACACACACACACACACAAATATACCCACATATACAGGTACACACAAAGTCACACACACAGAGCCAAGCAAGCCCCAGTCCACAAGCCTGCCCATAATATAAATCAAATGAGGTGTAGCTTTCAGGTATGTTCATTTTAATAACTTAGCCAGCAGTCTTCTCTGGAAATTAATACCTGCTCCAGTGGCTTCCAGCTTTCCTTGTAAAAATAATGGCAGTTAATAGGGAAAGGGCTGTCATGCGCTCAGACTGCAGGTATCGTCAGCATGACAGCTGTGTGATCAGGAGAAGAAAGGTATGCTAAGACAAAAGGAATAATTAAAATGAGCCACCAGAACCAGCCCTGGATTTAAATGTTTAAATGTTTTAATTTGAACGAACAATGGCTCCTTGAAGTGTCTTCACAACCGGTACTGACAACCTGCCATTTATTAATCAGTGTTAAATAACAGTGGCTCGGGGTTTGACACCAAACACAGACGATGTGTGATGATCCCTAAAATAGCAGCCACGTCTCAAAGCTGATTTCTAAATGACTCCAGCATAACAAGGAAGACTCTGGAATATTTACTGTACCAATTAAAGAGCATTAACCACTCTGTGGCAAATAAGCATGCTGGGGAACAATATTTAAATAAGTAGAGGCTTCCAGGTAAAGCAAGGTGCTTCACACCTAGTGGGGCAGGGGTGTCTCAACGGAAAGTGTATTAAAAACAAACAAACGGTGCATCTTGCTAAGGTAGAGATTCTCAATCAGGGGCTGGTTTTGGTCTCTTGGAGACATTTGGCAATGTCTGTAGACATTTTTGATCATTGTAACTGGAGGCGGGGAGGGGGCTGATAGGGGGTCATCTAGTTGGGGGGAGGGCAGGGATGCTGCTAAACATCCTACAATGCACATGTCAGCCCCTACCACGAAGAATGATTCGTCCTCTGATGTCAATAGCGCCAAGGTTGAGAAACCCTGCAATGAAAAGATCTGTGCTCAAACTCAAGGAACCTATTCCCTCACACAAAAAGTTGTATTTTTATCAACAAAAAGAGGGTTAAGATTCTCCTTTGCTTCTTATTTTATATAAAGAGCTGCAGATGCCTTCTCGACACCTCCCTGACACCCTTGCTTCTTTCTAGAAGTCAATAACAGTGCACGAGGCTCCCGCGACCACAGGTCAACATCCAACATTTTGCATTTTCCTCCCCATCGCGCACACGCTCGCCCGTGACTACAGGCAGCTTAAGCGGAGTTTAACGTATAACCCCGAAGTGAAGGCTGGAAGCGTCTGAGTGGGCCAGTTAGAAATGCCATTTCTACTTAAAATGGTGGTTAGTTCTGCCATCATTTTATTGGAGTTCTCTAAATCTGTAATCTTTTCTAGACTGTAAACATTTTCACAGCAGGATGATGAGCATAAGGGGCACAGAAATGTTTCATTTATCTGACAATGATGATGTTTCTTTAAAAATAGGTTCTGAAGGTGAAGTATTTGGTGTCCGTGTCAGGGAGGGAC
>NW_007726982.1:322939-326151 GCF_000696425.1 Galeopterus variegatus | reverse complement strand
ATCACCACCACTATCACCATCACCACCATCATCATTATCACCACCACCATCACCATCAACATCATGATTACATNCGCACATGCTCATATACACAGATGCACATAATACAGACCACACACACACACACACACACACATATACATACACATACAGACCGCAGACACACTCACAAACACACACACACACACACACACAGACAGACCCACAGACCAGAGACACACATACACAGATATACACACAGACATACCCACAGACCCAGATACACACATAGACCACAGACACACACACAGATACACAGACACATACACAAATAAACACACAGACACGTACACAGAAACACAGAGATACACACACACACACACACACAAATATACCCACATATACAGGTACACACAAAGTCACACACACAGAGCCAAGCAAGCCCCAGTCCACAAGCCTGCCCATAATATAAATCAAATGAGGTGTAGCTTTCAGGTATGTTCATTTTAATAACTTAGCCAGCAGTCTTCTCTGGAAATTAATACCTGCTCCAGTGGCTTCCAGCTTTCCTTGTAAAAATAATGGCAGTTAATAGGGAAAGGGCTGTCATGCGCTCAGACTGCAGGTATCGTCAGCATGACAGCTGTGTGATCAGGAGAAGAAAGGTATGCTAAGACAAAAGGAATAATTAAAATGAGCCACCAGAACCAGCCCTGGATTTAAATGTTTAAATGTTTTAATTTGAACGAACAATGGCTCCTTGAAGTGTCTTCACAACCGGTACTGACAACCTGCCATTTATTAATCAGTGTTAAATAACAGTGGCTCGGGGTTTGACACCAAACACAGACGATGTGTGATGATCCCTAAAATAGCAGCCACGTCTCAAAGCTGATTTCTAAATGACTCCAGCATAACAAGGAAGACTCTGGAATATTTACTGTACCAATTAAAGAGCATTAACCACTCTGTGGCAAATAAGCATGCTGGGGAACAATATTTAAATAAGTAGAGGCTTCCAGGTAAAGCAAGGTGCTTCACACCTAGTGGGGCAGGGGTGTCTCAACGGAAAGTGTATTAAAAACAAACAAACGGTGCATCTTGCTAAGGTAGAGATTCTCAATCAGGGGCTGGTTTTGGTCTCTTGGAGACATTTGGCAATGTCTGTAGACATTTTTGATCATTGTAACTGGAGGCGGGGAGGGGGCTGATAGGGGGTCATCTAGTTGGGGGGAGGGCAGGGATGCTGCTAAACATCCTACAATGCACATGTCAGCCCCTACCACGAAGAATGATTCGTCCTCTGATGTCAATAGCGCCAAGGTTGAGAAACCCTGCAATGAAAAGATCTGTGCTCAAACTCAAGGAACCTATTCCCTCACACAAAAAGTTGTATTTTTATCAACAAAAAGAGGGTTAAGATTCTCCTTTGCTTCTTATTTTATATAAAGAGCTGCAGATGCCTTCTCGACACCTCCCTGACACCCTTGCTTCTTTCTAGAAGTCAATAACAGTGCACGAGGCTCCCGCGACCACAGGTCAACGTCCAACATTTTGCATTTTCCTCCCCATCGCGCACACGCTCGCCCGTGACTACAGGCAGCTTAAGCGGAGTTTAACGTATAACCCCGAAGTGAAGGCTGGAAGCGTCTGAGAGGCCAGTTAGAAATGCCATTTCTACTTAAAATGGTGGTTAGTTCTGCCATCATTTTATTGGAGTTCTCTAAATCTGTAATCTTTTCTAGACTGTAAACATTTTCACAGCAGGATGATGAGCATAAGGGGCACAGAAATGTTTCATTTATCTGACAATGATGATGTTTCTTTAAAAATAGGTTCTGAAGGTGAAGTATTTGGTGTCCGTGTCAGGGAGGGACGGCTCGACCTAAGTCAGGCGCAGGGCAGCTCCTCCACGGTACACACAGCCGTTTTCAACACCAGGGCGGGTGAGCTTTCCCTGCATGGGGTTTTTATGAAAAGTGTACTAACACCACTATTTAATACATCTTGACTAAATCCTCGTTTATGTGCTCAATTTAGCAAAGACTGATAAAATCCATCATGCTAAATAGAAGCATTTAAAATAGTAATAACTGTTTCTGGAAGCCTGCACTGCATATGCCTCTCAGAGCCCTATTGTCTTTTGGAAGAACACACCGACATCCAAGTACAGTGTTTGAAATCTTGCAATAATTTCTTCCTCATGCAGGCTTGCGTTTTTCTGAAGCCATTTTCCATTAGTTAAGAAGGATACAAGGAAGCCTGGATTAACGCACTTTGTAAATTGAACAATTCAACCCAACTCTTCTTTGTTACGGACCTGTCTTAGTCCATTCCATGCCTGCTGCTGTAACAAAACACCTTAGACTGGGTAATTTTCTCATAGATGGTGATTTTTTGATGTGTCCTCACATTGCAGAAGGATGAGGCAGCTCTTTGGGACCTTTCTCACCAGGGCACGAGTCCCACTGATGTGTGCAAAACCCTTACCACCTAATCACCTCCCAGAGGCCCCATCTTCTTATACCATTACCCTGGTGATTAGGTTTTGACATTGAATTTTGGAGGGACAGAAACATTAGCGATCAAAGATAGCAGGATCAAATGGGGAAGGTGGCCTTTCTCCCAATTCGAGTGGGTATCACTGGTATCACGGATGAGCCGTCAGAGCCCTGCGGCCTCGCCCAGCTCTGCCCCACCTGTTGCTGAGTGGTCCCTGCCCAGTCACTCTGCCTAAACCCTCCCTAAAATCAAGAGGTGGTCTGGATATTCCCTTTGCCTTCCTTTCTTTCTGAAACCCCCCCATTCTAACATTCAGCCCTCTCTCTCTACGTTTGCAGCAAAAGGACGCCGTGGCTCTTGTACAGGGCAGGACATCAGCAGGGCTTGGGCTTTGGCTGCATTTCAAGTCTGATAATCCGTGGGAGTCCTGGAGAAGCCTGTCACAAAGCAGAGGCCTGAAAACTCAAAGAAGTCACTCTCCACTCTAAAATGTATAAAGAACCGTATATTTATCACCCCAAGACTGGAGCTAGAGATGAGAATGTCTTTGAAGTTATATCTGAACGCAACAGAAACCTCTATCACAGACCTAAAGTCTCTGTGCTGATTGTTCCAAAACTTTTCATGAGAGCCACCTGCCTGCTGACCTGGGCTCTTCCCAGTAACTACATCCTTCCAGAACTCACCACCTTGTGGGCAGCAGCACTTAGCACCTGACTTGAATGGTGAGT
>NW_007726982.1:320167-322099 GCF_000696425.1 Galeopterus variegatus | reverse complement strand
TCCTTCCAGAACTCACCACCTTGTGGGCAGCAGCACTTAGCACCTGACTTGAATGGTGAGTGCCAGACTTTCTCCCCATTCCTCCCCACACTCCAAGAAAGCACCATGACAACCAGAGTCACCAGGGCACCTGCAGAGGATGTCCACACAGAGCTTACCACCCAGCAAGTGGACAGCCAGAATTCCACCCCCAGCCACCTGGATTTCAGTCTCAGGAGATCCTTGTTACTGAGGACAATCCAAATTCTCAGAATGACCCTTAAGGCACATCCACTGAAAACAGGGCTTAACATGTTACAGGTAATAGAGCAAATCAAATATTTAGCACTTCATATAAGAAAAACCCCAAAGTTTATTGGAAAACACATGTATTTTATTTTATATTTAATAAAATTTTGGTTATAATTGCATAAGTGCTAATCTTTGCATGAGATATGATTTAAGCTGTGATTGTTTCTTCTGGCCTAGCTTGCTAGCAGGAGTACATGGCAGCCCAACAAGTGCTCCTTTTACATCTGCCATTCAGAGCCCTGTTGGAAGAGTGATTTCTGCAAAAATTAGTCAAGAATTTCACCGATTTCCTAAAGGTATTCTTGGGATCATTTATTATTTCAATAATTTTCTTTTGATGGACATAGACTACCATCAGCTGAATTGATTTTTGCCTCTTCATGGTTATCTGGCTGAACTCCACCAGCTGTGTCAACAATTGTGGCTGCAATTCTTGCATTCTCCCAAGAACACCTTCATCATCTTCATGAAACCCTGTATGTTTGCATCGTTCACACTTTCACTCTGCAGTCAATGTGCCTTGCAGTTGGGGTCTATTACAGGACGTTTGCAACACAAGACAGTCAGCTAAGACTGAACCCCAAAGGCCTGGGCATATTAGGCAGAGACAGATCTCAGCCATGAGCAGAGAGGTATGTTTGAGTGGATTCAATATAGGAGTGGTCTGTATACAAATGCCTTTTTTTCCCTGTACAGCCACATAACCAGGGTGACATTGACACAGAGTTCAGAGGTGAGCAGCCCTCCCCTGGTGCTGCAGTGGGTGGTCTCCAAAGACAGCACCATTAGTCATTCCTTCTCTGTATGTGCAGACTGCTCTTCACATCAGAGGGGGATGCTAATCCCCTGCCCTTGGACCTAGACTGGCCAGCAACCGCTTTGACCAATTGAATGCAGTAGATGAGATGTTGCCATACTTCCAAGGCTAGGTCACAGGAGGCTTCCAGCTTTCACATGGGACTCTTGGGGTGCTCCTTTTTGGGACACCCCCTCTCAGAACCTAGTCCCATCTATGAGAAGCCTGAACCATGTCCAAGCTATGGTCTCAGTGTGTCTCTAAGCTGATGACCAGAATCCACTGATGGCCACATAGGTGTGCCATCTTGGATGTCCAGGCTACTCAAGGCTTGGGATGACTCCAGCCCCAATCCCCATCTGAGTCCAGATGAATGAGGATCCCCAAGTAGGCATAGTCAGAGGAGCCCAGTCAACCCGCAGCCTCACAGAGACAGTAACAGATTGTTGTTCTAAGCCTCCCGGCTTCAGAGAGGTTTGTTATGCAGCATTCAGGGACTGAGACATACTTCAACACTCTTCTCGGATGCTCGCTCGTTTTAAAAGACAGGCCCGCATCTTCAAATAACACCACTGCCAGCACCGAGATTGTTTTGACCATTTTGACAAAAAGTCAAACTATTTTTCACTTAAGAGACAAGTCTTTTAAAAGTTAAAAATATATTCAATCAGAACAATCAACACAGAAGACATACTCTAGGTCGAGAGGAAAAGTAAAAGCAGCCCTGGAGTGCTTTACCTGGTTGTCTGCACTGTGTAAACAATAACGGGATTTGGTTATCCCAATGTTTTTTTTTTTTTGTCTTTTTTCCATGTCCGGCACCGGATCGCAACCCTCAGTGTTGC
>NW_007726982.1:316306-319745 GCF_000696425.1 Galeopterus variegatus | reverse complement strand
AAACTATTTTTCACTTAAGAGACAAGTCTTTTAAAAGTTAAAAATATATTCAATCAGAACAGTCAACACAGAAGACATACTCTAGGTCGAGAGGAAAAGTAAAAGCAGCCCTGGAGTGCTTTACCTGGTTGTTTGCACTGCGTAAACAATAACGGGATTTGGTTATCCCAATGTTTTTGAGTGAGTTAAATCTTTTTACTAATTTTTACTACTTGTTTGGGGGCATTGAAAATGAATTCACTCATATTTCTGGGGATGTTATTTATTTGATACAATGGCAGGGTGTCCCAATGTTTTTGAGTGAGTTAAATCTTTTTACTAATTTTTACTACTTGTTTGGGGACATTGAAAATGAATTCACTCATATTTCTGGGGATGTTATTTATTTGATACAATGGCAGGGTGGTTTATTTGTGCCTAGGCTGTACTTCTGGACGCTGGTGGGGTGATATCTGTGGGTAATTTACTTTCACATCCTACTAATACAGGGTTGCAAAATTCTGCCGAAGCTCTTTTTGAAGCACAGAATATTCTTTTTCATATATAGTGCTTTCAAGGCAGATTTTCCCTCCTTATCCACTCAAATAAAGTTCTGACACTCAAATAAATTTTGCATAAGCAGAGATATAGGACATCCACAGTTAAGGACTATGGCCAACCAATTATACCCACGTGTCATTCCGTACTTTTACAAACCCCTGATAAAAGAGAAAAGTCTTGAAGAAAGTACTTCACACATAAAATATTTCTTTTATAGCAAAATGTGTCCAATTGATTTATGAGGTACTCTCAAGGAGAACAAAACACACACCATAAAACTGAAACTTACAGAAAGGTTTCCTGGCTTCTTTAGAAGAAACACAGACTGTACTGGATGTGGGTTTTCATCGTTTCTAATGTGAATTCTTCATGGAAGCTGCATTGCCAGAGTGGTGGTTTATTTATTTTTATGATAGTATAAATTTAAAAAGAAAAACAGTAAATCTCCTCCAGATGCATGACCTTGAATTCAAGGTATAATTGGAAAAATTCATCCATAAATTAGGGAAATGCAAGGTACATGCTGCCTTGTTGGGGACGCCTGAGTTAGAATTGCAGAAGGGACTAGCTCAGCGTTGGAATGCAACAGCCCGTGGGCCAAATCTGGCCTGGATTGTTTGTGGAATAAAATGTCATCGGAATCCAGACCAGTCGTGTAAGTACTGTTGATGGCTGCTCCTGTGGCGGTGGCGGAGTGGGGTGGAGGTGGTGGAGGTGTGGCTTTCAAGGCTGACACATTCAGTCTGGCCCTTAATAGAAGAAGCTTGCTGATGCCTGGACCAACTCAAAGTGACCCGTGTCTTCAGAACCGTGAAGGGCACTTGTGTTTTCCAAGGGGATATCATAGGCCCAGTAGAATTTTCCTATCAGCCTTGTGGGTGGTCAACAAAATGGGATCATCCACATTAGGAAGGTCATGAAAGTGGCCCCAGATTTCACCACAGAAACCACCAGGCACAGTGGCATTTGGGGGGAAAAGAAAAACCCTCTTGTTTCCTTACTTCCTAAACACACTGAAGATCCATTTTTCAGTCCACCTGGCCAGTGTCCTCTCTTCCCGCAAGAGTGGTCCCCATTGTTGACGCTCTGATCACGACTGCTTTTAGGATGAAATGACTGGATTCCAGACACCTCACTTAGCAATCAGTGCCCGGTTCAAGGACCTGCTGTGCCAACGAGAAGGACGCCGGTTGTTTAGCTAGTCCCAGCATTTTCATGGTGTTGCGGGGAGAAGGAAGATGGGCTGCTCTGTCATCAGCTAAATGCTATCATTTTAAGCACCGTTCCAAAGAAAACAGGGATCCTGCTAGAGGAAAATAACATACACCAAAAAGGAAACAAAGAAAGTGCTTTAGGGCAAATAGACGGGTTTCTTCCATAGGCCTAGGAATTTGCTGGAGATGCCATTTCTCTGTGTGAAAGGTGGTTAAGAAAGCAGGAACAGGGAGAGGTGGCAGGACAAGGGGGGTCTCAGGCCACTTGTGCTGGTCTCCAAAGATGTAGATGCTTTTTGGTGGATTGATTTCTCTTGTCCCCCCCCACGTCTGCTGCTGGTGATGCCATGATCTCTCAGACTGACTGCCTCCTTCAAGTACGAGTATTTTGGGAACGCCCCATTATTTTCCAGGCACTGTGGGGGGGGGGTGAATGGATATAGGACAGAGCAAACACAGGCAGGTTCCTGCCCTCCTGAGCTTACTGCAGGGAGAGCGAATGGCAATGAAACAGCCACGTGCCGCAGTGAAGAATGTGGCCTTGTCCCTGGCTCATGGCATGGAGTGTTTAGACATCCTTGGAATTTTGTGAGAGATGGGAGTGCTTTCATGATGCTAATGAGGCAACTCACTGTGGGTCCCTAGATCATTTTAGGATGGGGCTGGTCACCAGGTTGGAGGACTCTGAGCTGGAGACACTAGTTTAGCCACAGTAATAAAACCCAATAAAAGCTCTAGACACTGAAGCTCAGTGGAGCCACCAGGACAGATGGATGTGTGGGGAAGGGACACCTGCTGACTCTCTGGGGAGATGGAAACTCCTCCCTTTCTGCAGACACTACCCTGCAGTGTCCTTTATAATCATTCTAGCAAATTGTCCACCCTGAGCAGGTTATGGGAACCCTGAATTTGTAACCAGTTGATCAGAAGAGTAGGTGGGCTTGAGAGCCCCCCCCCAAACTTGTGGCTGGCATGTGAAGTGGAGGTAGTCTTTTGGAGGAATTTTCCCTTAACCTAAGCTACCTCCTGGTAGATACTGTCAGAACTGCATTGTAGGACAGCCCGCTGATGTCTGACCAGTTGGGTTGAAAGGGAATCCACACAGTCGAGGTGAAATCACAAGAGTGATCCTGATAGTGCTTCTGAGAGAAACAAGGTGAGCCAGAGAAGTGAATCAAGGCTGGGACTAGGAGGCCCTGACTTGGCCCAGGGCATTGGGGACAGCTCATTAAGGAAGGTGACACCTGAGCTGGGGTCTGAAAGAGGAGTGGGGCTGCTCGGGCCAACAGAGGCACTTCCAGCAGAAGGAATAGTCTGTGCAAAGGCCCTGTGGTGGAACTAGGGCAGCAGCCATGTCACGCCGGCCTCGCAGGTCACAGATGACATCAGTGTCCACAGACCTGGGAGCCCCTCACCTGCACACAGGCCAGCAGGACGCCCCCCAACACCCAAATGAAGGCAGCTGGTGTTCTCACCTCCCCTACTACAACCCTTGTGGCTATTCAGAAAGGATGGGGCCCCACAAACCCCAACTCCTTAGCTCTCCTGCCTGGGTCTCTCAAGGGTGTGGCTGCTGAGAGTTGTGAATCTGTCCTTGGGTGGTAGCCTCTAGAAAGAAAGTGGCAAATCCTTTTGAACCACTGGGCTCAGCAGCTGGGTGCTGCCATGGGCAAGGAAGCCGTGAG
>NW_007726982.1:314725-316035 GCF_000696425.1 Galeopterus variegatus | reverse complement strand
CTCCCCTACTACAACCCTTGTGGCTATTCAGAAAGGATGGGGCCCCACAAACCCCAACTCCTTAGCTCTCCTGCCTGGGTCTCTCAAGGGTGTGGCTGCTGAGAGTTGTGAATCTGTCCTTGGGTGGTAGCCTCTAGAAAGAAAGTGGCAAATCCTTTTGAACCACTGGGCTCAGCAGCTGGGTGCTGCCATGGGCAAGGAAGCCGTGAGTGACCTGGACAATGAGGATGCACTAGGCCAGGGGCCAGACAGCCAGCGAGGCCTTTGCTTCTGTGTCCTATGAGCCGAAATGCAGGACACCACATGTCCCGCACCTTCAGGTCACAGCAGCCTGTCCATCTGCAGGTGGGAGGACTCAAGGAGCCACTGTGGACAGGGCTTGGCCACATGGCCGTGGCTAGCCATCCCCAACATGTCTCCTGCTTCCTTATCCTGGGCCCTTTGACTTGCTGTCTCCTTCCACTCCCCATCTTTGAACCTCACTTTCCATCCTCTACCTCGTCACCCCTTCTGCAGCTGGCAGTTCTAGATGCTTCTGGGCTGGACAACTCTGGAGAACTGTGGGCCATGCTGAGTCCTCCTGAAGATCTGTAGCCCCAGGTGAGAGCCTCAGAAATGAACGCCCTGGCGCTGTGGACTCACAGGTCAGGTCCACGCCCTCCTTCCTCCCTCGACCTCTGGCTCCCTGTCCTGGGGCAGGTCACATTGCCCCTCAGAGCCTCTGTTTCCTGTAAAATGGGCACAATAAAGGAGTCCAAACTCCTAGGCATTCTGAGGATTTGCAGAAATCACGTAGGCACAGTTAGTCAAGATTACGGGCTCATAAGGAAAACCACGTTTGCCCACACGATCTGGCTTAACCCAACATCGTATGTGAGGGGTAGGGGAGGGGGTGGTGTAAAGGCTGCATGTCATCCGTGCACCAAAAAAAAGTAAAACAAAAAGTGATTGTTTTATCTACTTGACATCTTGTGGAGCCCAAAAGAGTTAACAATGAGCAGAATTATTAACATGACATATTAAAAAAAAAAAAAGACGTGGAAGAGAGTGGGAAGAGACACGGAGGGGCCAGCAGGATCCACCAGCTGTGGCTGGCCTGGCGCTGTCTGCCCAGCCAGGCTGCCCAGAAGGTAGGTTTTTGGCAGCCTGGGAGACAGCGAAGGGGGAGGGAGGCGGCTCGGCCTAGGGATTAGGCATCCAATGAGCCTCCTAAGTGTTCATGAAGTTCCCTAATGCGCTTAAAAGAACAAGAAGCAGGTACTTGTTCCCAGGACCCGAGCCACAGAAGCAATTTCCACCGCAGCTTTTCA
>NW_007726982.1:311562-314089 GCF_000696425.1 Galeopterus variegatus | reverse complement strand
AGAAGCAGGTACTTGTTCCCAGGACCCGAGCCACAGAAGCAATTTCCACCGCAGCTTTTCATACTTAGCCCTCCATGAAGCTGCGTTCTCTCCCCCAAGGAGAGTTGGATTACGTCGATGCCTCTAATGCAAACCGATCTGGTTCACCGTGCGCAGAGAACGTGCAATCTATCTCATAAATGCATCGCAATGTCCCACAAATCACCCACGTTCATCCCTCGAGACGTCTTTAACTCAGGGCTTAGAGTTGCAAATGAATTCTCCTATGGATCTATTATTCTATCAAAGAGCGGAGAGAGGGGACTGGCTTGTACAGTGCCTTCATACAGCAGGGCTCAATTAGATTATACAAAACCTAAGGAGGATCGTTCAGCAAAACTGGCAGGTATGAACTGCAGGACAGCCCTGAGCTGGGCGGTTATCCAGGAGGAAACATCCCTGGTGGGTTAGTTCTATCAGCTACTGGCTGATTTGAACTTTGATACTTGGAGGTAGAAGTAACCAAAGAATAGTTATACGATGTCAGCTCCTAGACAGAAACCACTGGAGAGTGGTATGTTCTAGGGGGTAAAGCCCGGCCCTCCCTAGGATGTCACACCTCCCACAGTCATGGGCGTGGTGGTGGGGATGCAATAGGGCCACTGCAGGAAATCCACCTGAGACAGGCAGGCGGGTGGGTCTATGCAAGCTGGATTTAGAGGGCAACCCATAAGCACTCACCTACTAGGTGCTATATGTTGCTAATTTTCTCAACAATAAACAACTCTTTTCACATGTGATAAGATTAAGGAGCCTAAATAACAGCACAGGGATGTACACCATATAGGGATGTTATGGAATTGCCCCCACATCCTCTCCTCACATCTAGGAACTGAAAGCTCTCTGAGTCAGACGGAAGCCTGCACATAGGCACTACTACGTTTTCTTTTCTTTATGCTCTTTAGCCTAGTTCCCTGGTTCTCACACTGCACTATGCACAAATATTAATATAAGGCTTGCACACCCAAACTCTTGCATGCTGCATTTTAGAGTCAACTTAAGTGATTTTTTAAGAGTGATTTTGACAACCTCAATAAAAATTCCAGCAGGTTTTATTTTCAAAAAAATTGACGAGCTGATTCTAACATGTGCATGAAAATGCAAATGGCCTGGAAAAGCCAGCACAATTTGGAAAAGAGTAAAGCTGGGTGAATTACACTACAGGGTTTCGAGATTTACTGTAAAGATACAGTAATGAAGACCTGGTGGCGTTGGCAGAAGGACGGCATCAGGACAGAGAATCAAGAACCACTCAGAGATGTCAACGGATGTTTGACAAAGCTGCAGGGTAGTTCAGCAGGGAAGGGAAGCCTTTCCAGAAACTGGTGCATGAAAGATTGCAGATCCATGTGGAAAAATAAAGAACAAAAGAACACTGATTCTCAACTCACACCATACGCAATGCTTAACTCAAAGCAGACTGCAGATCTAAATGCAGAAGCTAAAACTGTAAAACGTGTGGAAGAAAACATAGCAGAAAAAATGTCGAGACTTTGAGGTAGGAAAAGATTTTTTAAAGAGAACATAACAAGCATTATTATGGATTGAATTGTGTCCCCCCAAAAGTTTAATGTGTTGGAGGCTTGGTCCCCACTGTGACAGTGTAAAGGGGGTGGGAAATCCTGTTATGGTAATTGAAAGGTGGGGCCTTGAAGAGGTGATTAGACTGTAGGACCATGCCTAGTGCATGGATTAATAATAGTGGTCAGGGGCATGGTTGTGAGGGCTTTAAAAGGAGAGCACGTGAGAGTTGCTCTCTCTGCTCCACCATTTTCTGCCATGTGAAACCCCTGCATTGCTGTAAAGCCTCCACTAAAGACCCTCACCAGATGTGTTCCCTGGGCTTAGGACTTCCCTGCCTCTGAACTGTAAGCAGTAAATTTCTTTTTCTTATAAATTACCCAGTTCCAGGTATTTTGTTATAAGCAACAGAAACAAACTAACACAAGCACGAACCATAAAAGGAAAAACTGATAAATTTGATTGTATCAAAGTTAGAACTTTTACTCTTTGAAAGACATTACCAAGAAAACAACGTGGCAAGCCACACAATGACAAAAAACAAACAAAAATACAAAATAAATTTCCCTATATATATCTGGCAAAAATTGTATGTAGGATACATAAAAAGCATGTACAACTCAATAATAAGATGATACAATTTAAGAATGAATAAAAGATTGAAATAGACACTTCACAAAAGAGGATACACAAATGACCAATGAGAACATGAGGAAGATGCCCAGCACCATCAGTCTCCAGGGAAAGGAAAATTCAGCCACAATGAGGCTCCACTACCTACTCACGGAATAGCCATAATTTAAACAACGGGCCACACGTGGGGTAGGGTGTGGAGGAACTGGAACCCTCTCACACTGCTCAACCACTTTGGGAAACTGTTGGGCAGTATCTTAAAAGGCTAAATATTGCCCCACCATGTAACCCAGCTATTCCACTCCTAGGCATTTACCCTGATAGGTGAGCACAT
>NW_007726982.1:308672-311378 GCF_000696425.1 Galeopterus variegatus | reverse complement strand
TAAGAATGAATAAAAGATTGAAATAGACACTTCACAAAAGAGGATACACAAATGACCAATGTGAACATGAGGAAGATGCCCAGCACCATCAGTCTCCAGGGAAAGGAAAATTTAGCCACAATGAGGCTCCACTACCTACTCACGGAATGGCCATAATTTAAACAACGGGCCACACGTGGGGTAGGGTGTGGAGGAACTGGAACCCTCTCACACTGCTCGACCACTCTGGGAAACTGTTGGGCAGTATCTTAAAAGGCTAAATATTGCCCCACCATGTAACCCAGCTATTCCACTCCTAGGCATTTACCCTGATAGGTGAGCACATGAAGGACTTATATACGAACGCTGACAGCGACTTTATTCCAAATATAAAAACACAGAAACAACCCAGAATGCCCATCAGAAGGAGAGTGGATAAACGAAATGTGTACATCCTCACAACACAGCACCGCTCAGCAACAGCAGGTAGCAGATACAACGCCATGGCCAGATCTCAAAATTACTAAGCTGGGGGAAAGAAGCCAGACCTGGAAGAGCACATACCCTGTGATTCCATTTACACGAGTCATAGGAAGTGCCCACGAGTGTCGTGACAGCAAGCTGATCAGTGGTTGCCAGGGCACAGGGAGGGGCGGAGGGACCACCAAGGGCAAAGAGGACTTCTGGGAGAGACAGTGGCTCTGCATCTTGACCATAGGGGTGTTTTCTTAGTGTACTCGTTCGTCAAAACTCACTGAAATGCACACGTATAAACTTGATTTTTTAAAAAAGAGTAATTTTGACTAAGAGAGATTTTCTCCTTCATTGGAAATTCAGAAGCTAAAATTTGTTAAATAGAAACTTCATATAGTAGTTGAAGAATGAAATGGTGGGAGGAGGTGGGGTGGTCTGTTTTTTAGAAGAGAATAGTGCAATGACCCTTTAACGTTAAGACCCACCTCCTCCTCGACTGATGGACGTGCTTCAGTTGGGATGGGGATTCTCTGGACCTGTCCGATATCATTTAGGTAGATGGAGCTAGCAAGCCACGGCTCAGCAGAAAAATGCAGCCGCAGCGCGCGCACGGCCCTGGCTGAGGCTGGGACAGCGCCTGCTTCTCCGCTCAGGAAGGCAGCACTTCTGTCCTTGGAGAGCCGCGACTCATCAATAGCAGCCGGGGTGGTCGCGTGACCTGTTCCCTGGGGAACCTGAGGCCTGGGAGTTGCAAACACACATGAGTCCTCAGTCTTCTTCCTCTGTTTCTCAGCCAGAAGGTAATAAAGAAGACGCTCTTAGCTAAATGAGAACTGACGTATGTGGGAGGAGTGTTATAAATTATATGGAGGCCACCAAATAAAATTCAATTTTCAGGTAATGTGAAGGTGTGATGTGCGTGGAGAGGCTGCTTTGCATATCACACAAGACAGCAGGTAATAAGGAGGGGGGCAGCCCTTGCGACTGATCTGTCACCAGCAAGGCTGGGATTGTTTCCTCCTCTGGCTCCTCTAATCGCACCATTGCAGTGTTGATTCAGAACACGGTGGCCCATGAAAAATGTCACCATTCTGTCGATGGTGCGGATCTGCCGGCAATTCCAGCAAGCACTGGCTGCACATAAAGGGTGATAAGGCACTATATCCTGCCATGCTCAGCAGGTTTCCCATTTCCTCCTGCAATTACACATCAAACTGTTTTAGCTTCACAAGCTTCGGCACTATAAATGGCCTCGGGCAGAAGGCCGCCTGGCTCGCTGATGAGCCGGGCTTCAAAGCCGAGTGCAGACTCAGGCTGGGGGAGGCTGCTATAAAAACACATCACCCCTCCTGCATGCACACACCCACTTTGCAGAGCCCTTAAGACATGCCCTAGAAATCATTCTCTCGTTATCTCTGCTGAGTCCAATTAACAGAGGGTTTAGAGAAACATTATTAAACTTCATTGCAAGAGAGACGGCACCAAAGGCACCTAGGAGAATTTTATGTCCTCACTTCTCTGGTGTGGTCCACAGATAAACAAAATGCATCTCCTGGGAGCTTGTTAGAATTCAAGGTCTCCAGATCCAATGGAAACTTGCTGACTCAATCTCTGGGGTCGGCCAAGGAATCTGTGTTAACGGACATCTCCAGGTGAGAAACAGGGCTCCAAGCCACCCTGGGCACTCAAATAGGCCTGTGCTTCTGATGCTTTTCATGGGGAATCACTTACTTGAGACCCAGAGGCCAGACAGGCTCAGAGGGAGGATACAGGGGTAACACTTTTTGAAAACCGTATCAATCCATCCATCCCCCCATCCATCCATCCACCTACTCACTCACCCACCCATCCATCCACAAAAAAAACACTGAGCACCATTTTGCTGCCTGATACTGGAGACCAGGGGTGAGAAACCACACTGGGTGTTGTGCTTAGTACAGTATCTGGTACATGGTTTGCTGTAAATAAACTGGGCTTGGAATGTGCCTCTGCCATTTACTAGCTCTGTGACTTCTTTGGGGAAGTTGAGTAAGGTCTCCGAGTCCCAAATCTGTTGGATCTGTGAGACAGAATAACGGTCTCCACCTGAGGGATTGTTTGTAAAGATTAAGTGAGTTAATTCTTAGCACTGAACTGTATCTGGAGAGCAGGAGTAGTCAAATATAAGCTGCCGTCATTATTGTTATTTTTTCGTCATCTCTGTGAACAAGGAACACACAATCCAGAAAGTGCAAACAAGTACAGTATAGGAAG
>NW_007726982.1:303380-307374 GCF_000696425.1 Galeopterus variegatus | reverse complement strand
AGCATCCAGATCAAGATGAGAATGTCACGGGGACAACAAACACCCTCTATGCCCCCTCCTAGCCGCTGTCTCCAAAGGCAACCCCTACGCTGCCTTCTGCCACTATTACATTTCTGAGAGCCATGCTGTTGTGAAGGGTAGCAGTTCATTCTTTCTGAATGCTGCACAGTATTCCACTTGTGAATACCTCATAATTTATTTATCTATTGTACTATTGATGGGCATTTGGATGATTTCTACTTTGGGGATATAACAAATGATGCTGCTGTGCATACACTTATATTTGTCTTCTGGTGGACACAAATATGGGTCGGATAGGGAAACACCTATGAGTGGGATTCCTGGGGAGTGGAGTGTGCATACTTCAGCTTTAGAAGCAACAGTTTTCCCATGGTTGGACTACCTTATGCTCCCACTGGCAGTGTGTCAGGATTTTAGATGCTACACATCTCTGCCAACACTTGGTAGTGTCCAACTTTCCCCTTTAGACAGACTTTGAACGAACCATCTTTCCATGTTGAGGATCATGCAAAGAGAAGTATTCCCCTTCTTCCCACTTTTCAGCCTCTCAGCAGCTGCTTCCTGCCTGGCACCTCTCTCTCCTGCACAGAGAAGGTGCAGCCTGGGAGTCAGCAACCACTTGAGGGACAGCGTCACCAGAGCAGTCTCTTTTCTCTGGGATTTGGCCCCTCGAGTCCTAGCTGCTGTGGTTATTTTCTTATGTTTTCAAAGTCTCTCTTTCTTTCTCTCTCTCTCTCTCTCTCTCTCTCTCTCTCTCTCTCTCTCTCTCTCTCTCTTTCCTCTCATTCTCCCTTCCTTCCTCCTTCCTTCCCTCCCATCTAATACAGCCTTTGATTTTTGGTGACTCAGTCTGATACCAGCCGCTCTACCATTATGTATGGACGACTGCCTGCAGTGGGGGATGGGTGGGGAGGGCTGCTAGTACAGAAAAAAATAATGATGGGACAGACACTTGCCTGTCATGAAATTGGGGGTCTGCAGTTGGAATTCCAGGCAGAAGACAGAGCACAGGCTGCACACCCCAGAGGCTCCAGGTAGATGATCCTGCTCAGGAAACCAGAAGCAGCAGCTTGGTAATATGGAGAATCATACGTGCGTGTGTGTCGGGGGTAGGGGGGGAAGGGAAGGACGAGAGATGCAGCTGGATGGGTTGGAAGTGGCCAGGTGGTCAAAAAGAAAAAAATCTCGGCTGGGGAACAGTTTTGATGAATGCAAGACGGCATGTAGATAGAGAAGCAGAGAAGATGACATTCTGATTTCATGTAACAATCCCTAATACGTCTGCAGAAAAATTGCTAAAGCCTCTGGCCTTTGGATATGTTTGTGCTAGGAGAAAGACACATCCTCCCTCCTGGCCCACAGAGAAATAGGCCACTGGGTCCCAATCAGGGAATCTGTGCTTTAAAATAGACAGAGTGCAGCAGGGCAGGGCAGGGGCTTCTGTGTAGCCCCAGAGGGCAGAGACAGGACACTGGTGAGAGTTATGCGGATGCCGGTGTCCCCATCCCAGTCTCTCACATGCAGCAGGAGGCTGTGCCACTGGCTTTGAGGTTGTTTTTAATTGCTTGTTCCAAAGATGCCAGCCTGTGAAATACTTACTTTTCTGATTTTCCTCCTCCCTAATTAGGCTTGGAGTTGCTGTCTCACACACAGATATGAACGTTATTAAAAAAAAAAATCACATACCTGGAATATGGAACCCAATCACAAAAAATTACTAACAATTAGCCCAGGACTATATAGCTGGTTTTGCATAAAAGGCCATAGCAAGATCTTTATTCTGAAGAATGCCTTTACTTTGGAACCCTAAACACCTGCACACGTCCCTGCCTATGTTCTGTACTTCTGGGACAATCCAGAATAAAGACTTGGAGGAAATGCTATGCTTCTACCCCCATTTTTTTTTTTTTTTGCAGGAAATTGCCGGGACAAAACCCTCCCTCCTCCTTCACTGGACTATGACACTGCGATCTTGACAAGTTGGGAGTGGCTGAGCCTGTGCCACGCAACCACATGTTCACGGAGAATTTCCCCAACAGTCATAACTGGGATCTGAGTCACTCACATGCAAAGTGGAAATGCAGGTGATAGGGAATGAATAAGCAAGCAGGCAAACCAGTGCTCCACTGTCACTAGAGCTAGGAACAGAGAAAGAAGACAAGAGCCTGCAGTCCTCCACATGGGACGCCAGAGTGCTGTGGCCCACGATCCCACCAACCTTGTGTAGATGTGTCCTCAGGGTACTTAAGTCACGTGAGAAGCATGATACGAGTTACAGGTAACATTTTATAGGAATGAACACTATTCATTACAAGTATATACATCCACATCTTCCTATATTTCTCATCTTTAATATATTAAGCCAGAGTATTTTTCCAAGAAAAACTTCCATCATCTAGATTAAAACACCCGGCTGGGCTGAAAAATAAGATTACTCCAACTGTCAGATTTTTAAAAAATACACAAAACAGCTGAAAACCTCCATTAAATATGTTCACATTCTTCTGTCCTTTTCTATTTCTATTACTGCTTTTTTCATGAAATTAATATCACTTTGTAGATATTTTAACTGCAAAGATTAGTAATGCGTAAGTTCCCCCGTGGTCTCCCCTAGGGCAAGCGCTATGAGCATCTGCTGCACGCAATCGTCCCAGACTTACTGAACCAAGCCAGGTGCACAGGCATTCAGTTTTTGGGATGGTCCGAGCACAGTGATACCATCTACAGATGGTCACCCTGTCATGGGTAGCACCTGCTGTGACAACAGCTGCCCCTGAGCCAGGGGCCCAGAGCTGCGGTAGACTGAGGCTCTCCTGCACTTCTACCTTCTGCTCTCACGGGACACCGCCTCCCCAGCAGGACGTGATTCTTGCCTGACCACACAGATGATCAGCGAGTGTCTCCCTGGTCAGCCTGCACCCCTGTGATCGGCCTGGTGGACCCCATCACACCAGGCCCAGGATGGAGACCTGGGCATTGCTACTTCCCAACTCTGGGCACACATCCAAATGGAAACTGGCTCCAGCCCTTCCCCATCCTGCAGGCCTCTCCGACCCCTGCCTCTGTCCTGTTGGCCCCGTTGCCCTCTTTCAGCTGGCTGACTCCCTGGTCCCCACTGAGCATCCCAGGGTGGCTGGGTGGTGGCTCTGGGATTCGGGTGCTGCTGGCCCTCAGCCACCTTGCTCACCCCTCCTCCATCCCGGAGCCTCCTGTGGCGAGCATGCCGCTCCAGAGCAAGGGTTGGCTGTCCCATGGGGCTGCATGGGATCCAGCTCTGCAGTCATCTCTACACACTGTGATGCAGGGTGCTTGTGGTACCACGTGGGCAGCGATGAGGATCATCCAGGAGAGGAGTGACCTGACTGATCCTAGTTCCCCCTGTGCTTGGCACAGAGCCAGGTATCCTCAAACCTCCCCTGGATGAGCAGGCACAGCCAAGAGCATGGGGCTGCAGGCTCCTGTCCTACAGGGAGGCCCATGGCTTCATGGTGGTGGGTCAAGTTTAAACTCAGCTCCAGGTAGACCGGACTGCATTCGCTCCATGCCATGCTCTGCCCATCCTCAAGGGCATGTTGGGCATTGTGCCGGAACACAGCGAGGGGCAGGCTCTGAGCTTCCGAGTTGTGGGGAACCCCAGGAGGTGAGCAGACAGTAAAATGCTCACAGCATAGGGATGACTGGGGCCCTGGGTCAGGTTGTGGCCTGGTCCTAAAGAACAGGAGTCAGGGAAGGGGCTTGGGAGGAGATGTCCCGAGGCTGAAATCAGAGGGTGGTGAGAGGGAGCTGGCCAGTGTGGAAGTACAGAAGGAAGAGTGAGTGACAGAGGCCATCCCAGGCCTAGGAGTGACCCACACAGAGACCCAGGGGGGAGTAGAAGCCCATGAAAGAACCAGAGATGTGGCTGCAGAGGAGGGAGTGTCTGAAGGGTGTGTGCCTATGCATGCACACACACGTCCCTTTGCATGCACACACA
>NW_007726982.1:280331-302654 GCF_000696425.1 Galeopterus variegatus | reverse complement strand
TGCATATGCACGTGTACCTGAGCACGTGCGCCTGCCTGGATGTGCATGTGTGTGTGCTAGGCAGCGGTGAGGTGTGAAGCTGAAGATTCAGGCAGAGGCCAGCTTGAGAAAGCGTTCGCATGCCCTTGCAGATGCTCAGCCTGTGTGTGACGGGTCCATCTATATAGGACTGTTTGCTGGGATTAGAGAGAAGCAAGGATATATTTCATTAGGACCCAGGGAAGTGATATTAATGATGTAGAAATCAAAGGGTTTAAGTGTGTAAATCTCAAAATGAAAAACCAAACAAAGCAAAACAAAACCAATTAATGACAAACGTACCTGCCAAGTAAAAGAGGGACTGTAGTACAAGTTATGAGCAGAGAGACCCCATACCATTGCTCCTACCAATGCAATTTCTCAGCATATTCAGAAATCAGTGCACCTGAGCGTATTTGCAATATCAAACCATATCAGAATCAAAGAAAGCCAGCTGGGGGTCTCTGCTACATCAGGTCTCTGTTTTAGGTGCTGTTGTAGACTTGCAGTGTGTCAATGAGGCTAAGATGGAAGAAATTTCTGGCCTGTACAGGTCCGTGTCAGGGCTGGCAACAAGGGGGACCTGAGCAGGTTTGGAAAGGCACAGGAGACAGGAGACCCCTGTGTCTGCTGGGTGGATGCACAACCAGGTGCACCGTGTGAGCAGAGGTCACTCACCTGCAAGCTCATCTACAGCTGTCTATGGATCCACCTCCTGTCAGCCTCAGCACAGGTCACCTGCAGATGTGTGCAAGAGAGACGCCAGGTCCACCCTATCCTCATGGGTCTGTGCACCCAGCTTTCCTTCCCAACTGCCCACCCTGTCCCCCAGGCGTTCCCCCCACTGCAGAGCAGCAGCTTCTGTGCATTGCTTCACCAGGTTCCCTCCAACATCCCGTTAGTGACTTTGCTCTGACCTCCTAATGTACCCTGGAATCTTACCTCCCCAGCTTCTCCCCATGGCATCAGGTCTAATCCCCCCAGGAAATCCCTCATTGCACGTGGTTCTGCCTCCCTGACAGAATCCTGACACCGCTCACTCTCATGACAGGAGTAGTGGAGTTCCCCAGCAACAGAAGGGGATGAGCAGGCTGCTCAGTACACACGAAGGGGAATCAAAAGACCACCAGGCACACAAACAAAGCACCCCCCCAGTGGGATGAGTGGTCTCCAAACTGTGCTCACGTGCCTCACCAAGACAAAGGGACTTTGGGCACGCACCCTTCACATGAAGATACCTATACATTTATAAACACACTGCTGCCCTTGGTTAACATTTTAAGGCACAGCAGACACTTGGGGAGGGCTCTGTCTTTGATGGATACAGGTTTACATTCGAAAGTTCACTTGACAACTTTACATGTGTGGGGTTGGCGCCTCTGGGATGGGATTAGGTCATCGTTTTCTGTTTGCTTCTGCGTTTCAGCCTCTGGCTGTGGTTGGTGAAGGGCCTTGCCAGGCGGAGCAGGTTCCAGCGCTGCAGCCATGTCCCGCCTGTGAAGCAAGGAAGGTTCCTGGTCTGTGGTTTCCCTGCAGGAATGTTTTAAAGCCACTTGTCTATTCAATGGGTGTGAATTTAGTTAAAACTAGATACTAAGTTATAAATCTGCTTAACCTAGTGCCCTCCAATAAGTTTCCATAAGCCAAGGCTGAATGATCGAAGGAGGGGCTGCCACAAGCCCCCTGCCCCCCCACTACGTTTGGGCGCCAGACCCAGGCAGGGGGTGGAGCCACGTCAACCCCTATGTAAGCACCAGGAAAGCACACCTTCTTTGTTTTCTTCTTGAAGTACAACATCTCTGTAGAAAATATATGCCTCATATGTGCACAGCTTGAAAGATTTGCACAATTGGATTCCCTGTGATCCCAGAGCCCCCCTCATTCCTTTTAGCCATGACACATGCTCCCTCTCGACAGGTAATGGCCATACCAGCTTCCCACTGTTGACAAGCTCCACCTCCTTCAGTACTGCATCTCGGTGGAAGCATCTGGAACTTTCCCTTTGGTGTCTGGCTTCTTTTGGTCAAACACGTGTGTATGTGTTCCCCGTCCNATTCAATGGGTGTGAATTTAGTTAAAACTAGATACTAAGTTATAAATCTGCTTAACCTAGTTCCCTCCAATAAGTTTCCATAAGCCAAGCTGAATGACCGAAGGAGGGGCTGCCACAAGCCCCCTGCCCCCCCACTGCGTTTGGGCGCCAGACCCAGGCAGGGGGTGGAGCCACGTCAACCCCTATGTAAGCACCAGGAAAGCACACCTTCTTTGTTTTCTTCTTGAAGTACAACATCTCTGTAGAAAATATATGCCTCATATGTGCACAGCTTGAAAGATTTGCACAATTGGATTCCCTGTGATCCCAGAGCCCCCCTCATTCCTTTTAGCCATGACACATGCTCCCTCTCGACAGGTAATGGCCATACCAGCTTCCCACTGTTGACAAGCTCCACCTCCTTCAGTACTGCATCTCGGTGGAAGCATCTAGAACTTTCCCTTTGGTGTCTGGCTTCTTTTGGTCAAACACGTGTGTATGTGTTCCCCGTCCCTCCTGGTGGCTTCCACTCTGTCTAGGATTGTACATTCTCCTCTATTATCAGACAGAACAAGAACCCTCAGTAATTTTCTGAAATTGAAGCATAATATACCTGGGGTGAAGAACACACTCTCAATTGAGGGCATTTTACAAATGCACACCCCATGCAATACCAGCCAGTCAAGGCGGAGAAGGCACCAGTAGCCCGGCACCCTTCCCGTCCTTTCCTAACACCAGTGACATGTGTTTCCTGCTGCTGAGCTCCATGGAAATGCAGGCGTGCAGATGCTCTCTGGTGGCTACTTTCACTCCACGCCTGAGGTCCTTCCACATTCTTGCCATTGCTGCCTGCTTTAGTCCATTGCATGGACAAGCCACAGCTGACTTACCCATCCCATTGTGGACGGGCATCTGGGTCACTCTTGGCATTGAACTGTTAAGAAAAGAGCTGCTATGAGCCTTCTAGAATGTGGCTTTGGCTGCACACTGGAACGTGTATGTTCAGCCTCATGAGACGCCACCACCACCTGGTTTTCCAAAATGGTTGGGACCATTTATTTTCCTTTTAATGGCAACAAAACAGACATAAATGGAAACTGTGTAAGATCTTCCCCTCCCTGGGGACCTTTGTGGATGTGCCATGTGGGGATGGCGGCATGTGGAGATGACTTTTTTCTTCCTGTGACCTCTCATTCCAGGGGGCTTTGGTGGCAAGATCAATCCCTTCAAGAACAAGGGCACTGCAGACAGTCCCTCCTCCGCTCATTCATCCCTTTTTGGCTCCAGATCCCCCCACCTCGGTGCTAACCTTTTAATCTGTCTTCTCTACCTCTCTTGAGACCAGAGGCCCACCAAGAAGCCAATGGCCACTTGCATTTCCCTGCTCAGTGTTTGCTGTCTGACAGCAAGAGAGCAACAGCAGATGAACTTCTGCTGTGATCTGTCAGAGGGAGCAGGTACATGGTGGCTCCTCCACCTCTGCACGCCTCAAATGTGACATACAACCCTTAGGTAGGATGCATCCTGCCAGAATCCCTGATCAGAAAGGTCCTTTCTTTTCAAATGTGCCTCTGAGTACAAAGATGGCCCGGCTGCTCCTGGCCTGGCCTGTTGGACCAAGCCTGCCCGCTGCCTAGCACGCTGCAAGTCCACACCCCTGGCAGCACCTTCGGTGTTGAGGCTTTCTGAGAATCTAAACTTCACCCAGGCTCAGGAACCACGTCAGATCAAGGCACGTGCACCCCTTCCCACTGTGCAGCGTCTGTCACCAGCCCTCCTGAAACTGTCAGAGCAGCAGAACAAATAATCCAAGCCTGGAGAAACTGACATTCCGAGAGGGAAGTGGCTAGAGATTTCTTCCCAAATCCACGGTGCTAATTCATAGCACCATTAGATATCGATATATAAATGCCTTCCAACCGGAAACAGGGCCAGGGGTGTGCTGACAGTTGTTGATAATAACAACTCAGAAGGAAAAGTGTTCTTATGGCCCAACACTGGCACCTGACAGTGCTAACTCACATTGGTGACATTTTTAGAGGAAACACCTGGTGCTGGGCTCATGTCCCACACCCCACAGCTGGCTCAAGGTGGAAGAGGTGACCTCAGCAGGTTTGCTGGTACTGGGTGATGGGGAAGAGAGAGAGGAAGTCTTTTGAAGACCTGAGTTGCATGCCCCGCAACAGAGGCCTTTTCTTAAGGAGAAGGACATAGGCCACAGAACCCAGGTCTCCTCCTCCAAAGTCCCCGTGGTCAGTCCTGCAGCCATGCGTTTTTCTGCTGCACCGTACCGCCAGGCTGGGAAAGCCCTGCTGTGCTCTGAATCAGTATTTCTAGATACCTTGCCACTGGGCCTCTCCTCAGGCCCAAAGTCATTTCAAACAGCCATTGGGAGAACCCCCAGGCTGTATGGCCCCCCATCTACAAACAGACATCTGGCTCTCCCCAAGGCCAGTGAGCGAGTCAGCAAAAAACTGTCCAGAGATTTCATCCCCCCGTAAAACCACCCTTTATTAAAATGGGTAAGCCTGCAGGCCCTAATGTCACACTCAGTGAATGGCACCCTCCTGTCCCTCTCTGGAGCTGTAGGGTGCTTCAGAATCACCCAGAGCCACTGTCCACAGAGTGCCAAGGGCCACGCCAGCCACTGAGCACCTTTGCTATGTGGGTCTGAGCTGCAACTGGCTGTAAGAGTGTCATGCACATGGGGTTTCAAAGCCTTCCTCCAAAATAAAAAAAGTTGTAAAATATCTAATTAACACTCTGAGTATTTTTCACACAATGAAATGATAATATTTTGGACATATCAGGTTTAAAAAACTCATTTAAGAAATTAATTTTATACCACTTTACAACATTAGGACAGTTATTATAAAAAAACAAACAGAAAATAACAAGTGTTGCCAGGATGTGGTGAACTCAGAGCCCTCGTGACCTGTTGGCAGGAATGTGAAACAGCCTGGTGGTTCCCCAAAAAGTCAAACACAGAATGACCACATGATCCAGCAGTTCCATTTCTGAGTGTACATTCAAAAGAATCAAAAGCAGGGACTAGAACAGGTTCTGCACCCCGTGTTCACGGCAGCACTCTTCACAACAGCCAGGAGCTGGAAGCAACGCAGTGTCCACTGACAGATGCGTGGATAAACACGTTGTGCTGCGTACACACAACAGAATATTATGCAGACATATAAAGGAAGGAAATTCTGACACACGCTACCACATGCATGAATCTTGAGGACATTGTGCTAGGTGAAGTAAGCCAGTTGCACAGAGACCACTGCTGTGTGATTCCACTTACACGAAGTCCCTAGAGTCATCAAATGCACAGGGACAGAAAGTACAGTGTTGGTTGCCAGGGCCTGGAGGGGGTGTGTGTGTTTGTGTGTGGGGATGAGGAGCTAGTGTTTAAAGGGGACAGAGTTTCAGTTTGGGGAGATGAGAAAGTTCTAGATATGGATGACGGTGATGGCTGCACAACAAGGTGAATGTATTTAACGCCCATGAACTGCACAGATAAAAATGCTTAACATGGTAATTTTATGTGATGCATATTGACCACAGTAAAAATTAACTTCAGTTGTTTCTTTTTCCTGTTTTTCAACACTGCTGCTAGAGTGTTTACAGTCCCTCTGTGACTCTTGCCACATCCTGATGGACAGCAGTGCAGGACTGGTTTGTATGAAGATCCCTGAGCTCCGCCTGTTTTTCAACACTGCTGCTAGAGTGTTTACAGTCCCTCTGTGATTCTTGCCACATCCTGATGGACAGCAGTGCAGGACTGGTTTGTATGAAGATCCCTGAGCTCCGCCCCTGGGGTTCCTGATTCAGCAGGTCTGGGGCAGGGCAGAGAACGTACATTTCCAACATTTTTGGGGGATGCTGATGCCACTGGTCTGGGGACCCCGCTTTGAGAAACACTGCTATGGGGGATTTGAATAACACCCACCTCTGAGCTGGGAGTTTCACCAACAGGGCCTGGGGGTCTGAAGCTTCAAGTTGGCAGAAGAGCCCAGTCTCTCCCTGGCTGATTGCACCTGCAGAGTCACTGTGAGGGACATGAGGCATCAATCCCCCACCTGACCCTGGCCATGGAGGTATGGGAGCAATAGCATCCACCCCACAAAGGACATCCTCTCCCACCTGGGGAGACTTCCTGAGTGCAGCTCCGATTGGAATTCTGATTCTAAAAACGACATTAATTTCTGCACTCAGGACAGGACTAGCCGTCTGCCAGCAGGCTCCCATTTATGGAGCAATGCCATCCCCACCATCCCACTGTGCGCTGTTCCTGCTGTGTCTGCAACAACAGGAGCACTACCAACATGACCGCACTGAGAACAACTGGACCACATGGTAACATTAGAACCCGGCTTTGCTGGGAGCCCTGGGCCTGCAGCACCTGCACCAAGGTGCTGGAAAGGGGGCTGGAAGGCTCGTCTGCCTCAGAACTGTGTCCACACGGGGCTCTCCCCGATTTCCTTCTCCCTTCCAAGATGTCTCCCACCACGGCAGGAGCAGCAAGGGGCACAGCTGGCCACATGCAGGGGAGATCCACATGCTCAAATCCTCCACCCGTAATTACCCACTGCCATGGGAGCCAAAGCATGCCTGCTCTAGGGGGCTTGGGACCCTCACACTAGGTGGCCACATTACACAGGTGCATTAGGCAGGTCGAAGAGAACTGTTATGGGCTGAACCGTGTCCTCCAAATTCATATGCTGTTCTAACTTCCAGTACCTCAGAATGCATTCAGAGAAAAGGCGTTTAAGGTCGCTAAAGTAAAATAAGATCATTAGGGTGGCTCTTACTCCAATATGACTGGTGTCCTTATAAGAAGAGGAAATTTGAACACAGACGTGCACAGAGGCAGGACCACATGAAGACACAGGGAGGAGGTGGCACCTACAAGCCAAGGAGAGAAGCCTCAGAAGAAACCGACCCTGCTAACACCTTGACTTGAGACTTCCAGCCTCCAGGACTGTGAGACAGTAAGTGTCTGTTGTTTAAGCCGCCCAGTCTGTTGCACTTGGTCCAGGTGGCCTGAGCTGATCGGGACAGGAGGACTGCTGTGGAGACCTGCAAGCACTGCCCCAGAGCAAGAGTGTGCTGGGGGCACCACACATGACTAGAGACCTGCGGGAGAAAAGTTCCTTTGGGGAGGGGAGCTAATCGGTGAATATCTGAGCACCTACTATGTGCAAGGCACCCCCAGCTCCCATGTGCTGTGCCATGGCCAAATGGGCATAATGGCGACACCAGCCCTGATGCAGGGTGCTGCTGTGGTGCAGGCGCACCTGAGGGCAAGACACACGCTGGCCCTCTCATGCAGCCGTCCTATCTACAGATGAGGAAATGGAGACCCGGAGGGCTTGTGGCAGACTCTGGTCCCTGGCTAGGAAGTGGCCAACTTGGGATGTGTGGAGAAGTTGCCTGCCCCTTAGACGGTCGGTCTGTAACAGGAGAGCCTGCTGGCAGTTCCCTCTCATTTCCTTTGTGGGACTCACTGGCAGGACAAATGCTGTGCTGGAAGCAGCAGGAGGTGTAGAGACGGGATGAATGCACAAGGAGCCTCCAGTCCAGGAGGTGGAAGGCGAGGAGGTAATGAAGGCTGGGCAAAGGGTGCCCAGGGCTGATGGCAGGTGCAAGCCCTGGGGACAGGTGGGAGAGAGTTCTAGGGCAGAGGGCAGGGTGGCAAGGTGGTCCTTTGGCACATGATTTTAAACCACGACAAGGACAGGGGAGTTTGCGCAGACGCAGCATTAAACACAAACACCGGAAGCACAGAAACAAAAAGTGATTTAGGCAATGGAGCATTTTTCATAGGCAGAGTGGGGGAGTGAAGCTGACCACACTGTCCTCCCAACTTAGCTCCCTGCCTCTTCCTTGGAGACAGCCCCTCTGGGTCCCTCTGGAGAAACATCCTTCCCCAGAGCTTAGCTCTGAGGTTTCTTGAGGCTGACTTTGGGATCACGTGACCCACGCCTGACCATCCAGAATATCACAGGTAGATGCCTGGTTCAAGGGAAAATCAAGATGTAGATCAGGCCAACGAGAGGCAATCCCGAGGCTTTTGCTAGAACTCCTGGAAAAGAAAATCTCTTGCTTAACTATGAATAATGTTAACCTGGAGCCAACACAGTCCACCACATGGAGAAGACTGAGCCAGAAGGTAGCACTACAGCAGCTGTCCTGGGACACAGTTGGAGTCCCCAGATCTAGCTACGCCTTGACATGCCATGGACATTTTAGTTATGCAGCCAAGAATGTCCTCCTCTGTATCTCTGTCTCCCTCTGTCTCTCTCTTCCCCTCTCTCACTCTTAAGCCATTTTGAGTTTAAGAAAAACAGGAGGGGCCTTGAACACCATGCTAAGGAATCCGGACATCATGAGTCTAGGCCAGTGGGGTGCTGGTATACACAACACCTGGCTCTGGGGAGGGGGCTGGTTGTAGCACTTGCCCATGTCCATGGTGTAAATATTCCCACGATGGCCAATTTCAAGGTACTGCTGAGTTGGGGAGGGATGTACACAGTTGGCTCTGGAGATACTTATGAGCCACCTCCAGCTTCCACTGGCTCCTGTCCAGAGACCTAGATTTTCTTGCTAGAACATTCACTGAAATTCAGGTTGGTTTGTTAGCATAGACTAACCTGAAGGACAGAGGAACTCATCTATCCACTAAGACTTGGGAACAAACCAGGGAGGGGCAGCCACAGAAGAGAAAATGGCTGGAGTCTGCAGGGGAGGGTCCCTTTGGGTCAGTGACCAAATGTCTCCATCATCGGCTCTGCTAGGCAGAGTGGCAGGGAGGGAGACGCCCACTTGTGTCTGCCACCGTCACACTCTGTGCGCCACACCTTTGCTTTACAGGCAGGGCATCGTTCTAGATGAGGCAGCAGCTCGAGTCAGTGAAGCTTCCGTGGTTACTGCTGAGATGCAGGCTGTAGCCTCTCTGGACTCATCCACGGTCTGCCTGCTGGCCCATGCTAAGGAGTGAGCACATGGCGTCCAGACATCCTGCAGGCATCAGTCAGTGCTTGCCCAAAGCTTCTCCCAGCCTGCCATACCAGCCGGTTGCCTGTTGAAGTCTGCCCACGATGGCCACATATCCCGGCCATGTATCCCCTAGCATCCACACTCTACTTCCCAACCAGGCCCAGCACTCACTGCTCATTTTATTTTGATTTTTTTTTTGAGCTCAAAATCTGCTCTGCATCAGAGAAAGCTCTATGAAATGAGCTGCTCAATGTAGACGTGGAGCATATGGCGGGCTATGTCTGCAGCGTTGCTGCTGGTGGCACCACTGAAGCAGGCGCACGACGGCCCCAGCCCACAGGCAGCTGAGCCTCCGCGTTGAAGCTGGGCTGTCTGACCCTGTGGGAATGCTGCCTGTTTGAAAACTAAAATAAAGAGGATGAGAGTCTGGCTTGAGGTTCTGCCAAGGCAATTTTCTAGGCACAGTCTTTACTGAGGTTTTTACATCTATAAATGCAGCTCTTCCTTACGTGAGGGAGTGACTAATGCAGTTTTGAAATCAGAGTCCTACTAGATGAGCCCAGAGGTGGACACTCAATGGGAGGTAATGAAGCCTCGTCAGGAAACTACTCGGTCCCCTCCATTTCTATGGTGGCACTGAATGGTGAGGAATGAACCATAAGAACATTAGATCTGTGAAAGCAGGGACCTCGTCAGCCTCATTGGTCATAGAGTCCCCAGTACCTAGCATGGATGGACAGGTGGATGGACAGATGGCTGGCTGGCTGGCTGGCTGAACAGATGAATAAATGGATAGATGGATGGATGGGTGGGTTGAAGGACAGATGGACAGGTAGGTGGAAGAATGACTGGATGGATGGTGGACAGATGGATTAATAGATGAATGGATGGGTGGGTGGGTGGATAAATGGATGGATGGATGATTGGATAGATGAATAGACAGATGGGTGGGTAGATGGATGGGTACGTGGATGGATGGGAAGATGGGTGGGTGGGTGGATGGAGGGATGGGTGGATGGAGGGATGGGTATGTGGCTAGGTGCATGGATGGGTGGGCAGAAGGATGCATGGATGGGTGGGTGGGTGGATGGGTAAACTGATAGATGGATGACTGGATAGATGAATGCACACATGGTAGGGGGATGGATGGATGGGTGTGTGTGTGTGTGTGTGTGTGGGTGAGTTTATGGATAGATGGGCATGTGGGTAGGTGGATGGATGAACAGACCAACACAAGGTATTCTTCTCTTCCCTAATAACTTACAGGAAAGGCATTGAAGTGTTGCCAGGCTTCTCTACACCCCCAGCCTGTCTGGTCAGAGCCAGTACTCATGAGGCCAAGCAGCCTGTCCTTAGGACTCAGACTGATTGGTGCAGATTCCTGCTCTGCCCTGAGCTGTATACCCTCAAGCAGACTACTTCACTTCTGAGTTTCCTGGTTCTTGTCTGGGAGATGTGGGTGAAATTGCACTAGCCCTGGGGCTTGGTCAGGCATGGGGAAAGATGAGTATCAGCCACTGAACACAAGGCCTGGGCTGCAGTAAGCCCCCAAACAGTAATCATGACTATTAGGTTTCTGAAACGTTGAGTATTCTTACCTACTGTATTAGTCCATTTTGTGTTGCTATGACAGAAATACCTGAGGCTGGGTAATTTATAAAGAACAGAGGTTTATTTGGCTTACGATTCTGGGACAGTTGCATCTGGCGTGGGCCTCAGGCTGCTTCTACTCATGGTGGAAAGTGGCAGGCAGCTGGTGGGTATAAGCAGATCACGTGGAGAGAGGAAGCAAGAGAGAGAGGAGGTGCCAGGGTCTATTAAACAACCAGATCTCATGGGAACTAATAGGGCAAGAACTCACTCATTAATCCCCCCACCTAGGGAGAGCATTAATCCATTCATGAGGGATCTGTCCCCATGGCTCAAATAGCTTCCAGCACTGCCACACTGGGGATCAGATTTCCATATGAGTTTTGGTGGGGACAACACATCCAAACTCTATTAGTTACCTAATGTCATATCTCTATGGTAGCTTCAATTGATCCCTTTTAAAAATATCCAAGTTGGAAATATTAGAAAGCAAGTATCCTTCCAGCACTGTTAAAGAATTACTTTTTAGAACGATTTCTGGACTTACCTATGTCAAGCATGGTGGCTTTCATCACTTGGGATATGCACGGTGGCTCTTATCCTATTTTCTCTTTAAAATAATTCTAAAATGCACAAAGTGAGATCCATCTCAGGTCCATGGGGACCGTAGGCCCCGACCGCCAAGGTGGTCCTGGCTCTGGTGAACACACACGGCCCTCCCTGGTGGCTTCACTGAATCCTCCTGTTTTCATGCACAATTTTTAATTTGCATCTTTAAAAGGTAAAATTTGATCCAGATGAATTGGTCTGTTCCTGAAATATTAATCTGTAAAGAACACATTTTAATTCTTTATGGGGAGGGAGGGAACTTCTTTTGATGTTAGAGTTTGAAGTTATTTAAAGACCGTTATGGGGCCTACTGAGTTTCTCACTCTGGGTCCCTGCTGTTTTGACGGTTATTTGATGATTGCGATGCCGGCATCAGTGGGGAGGCTCAAAGCCAGGAGCGTTGCTGCCCATGGCGAGCTGCCCACACCGCGCTGCAGCGGCCACGTGAGGGACATCCCATTCCACACTCCAGGGTCGTGCTGCCCAAGCACGGCCTGTGAAGGCAAGAACATCTTGCAAATTTCATGGTGCTTTCCTTTTGACAAACCTACCCGGCAGTTTTTCAAACTGCACAGTTTCTAGAACCTTAAATGCCATGTTAAAGATCGCAGAAGCCTGCATAGAGTTGAGGTCTTTGAAGGCTTGCGATTATGTGTGTGGTACCCGAATCCCCAGCAACCCGCTGGCTGAAGACAAGCGAGGCGAGGCAGCATGGTGATCGCAAAGAGCGCAGTTGCACACACCGGACCGTGGGGCTCCATTCAAAGATAAGTTGTTCACTTTCCGTAATTGTTACTTCCACGTGAATCGCATGCAGAATGAAACGCAACAGAGAGGGGCTCTCAAGCAGATTGTCACGGCCCCCGCTGCTCCACGCCTGTCCTCCCTCCACCCGAAATTGTCACCACCCTGCTAATGACCATAACAGCAGGTATCACCTTGTTCTCCCTCCCAGCACAGGTGTGTTAGAAAGGCTGAATTTATGTCTGTTCTTTTTTAAAACTTGTACTGACTGTAATGTACGCTGTGGAGTGCACTGGGTTTGAGGTTATAGCCTGACCACTTCTTACATATGCACGTGCCATGTAAACAAGTTTGAGATCCAGATCGAGAACACTGCCAGCCCCCAGAGTACCCCTGCCCAGGCCCACTCCCAGGCAGTGCCATCCCTGAGTGAGCCCAGCTCTCTAGTGTCATTAGTTGGTGAGGCAGGAGGATGATGTCTCCCCAAAGATGGCCACATCCCAATCCCCAGACCTCACAAGCAAAAGGGACTTGGCAGGTGTGATTAAAGACTTTGAGGTGGGGAGAACATCCCGGATTATCTGGAGGGCCCTAAATGCAATTGTCAGTGTCTTTATGACAGAGAGAGTCAGAGGACATGACGACAGAAGTAGAGGCTGAAGTTACGCAGGGCCACAGCCCAGACAGGTGGGCAGCCTTCCGAGGCTGAAGAAGGCGAGGAAACATGTCCCCCTACAGTCTGCAGAAGTGACAGGCCCTGCTGGCCCACCCTACACATCTGACCTTCAGAACTGTGAGGGAATGCATTTATGCTGTTTCAGCTGCTGAGTGTGTGGTCATTTGTCACAGCAGCAACAGGAACTAATAGGACGAGTTTTGCCTGTTACCATACTTCACATAAATGACATCATGGAGTAGCTCTTCTGTGTCTGGCTTCTCTTGGTCAGCACGGTGTCTGCGACGGTGGTCTGTGTCACCGGGCACAGTGCGTTATTCCAGTTCTGTGCAGTATTCCATTGTACAAATGCACTGTGGTCTTTTCACCCATTCTTCTATGTATGCAGTCTGGGGCAGCTTTGATGAATGCTCTGGAACATTTTTTATTGTGACATATGCATTCATTTCTCTTGGGAAAATACCCAGAATTCTGGAGTAGAATTTCTGGAGACACTTCACAGAAAAGTGTATGCTTCACGAACTATTTTCCAGAGTGGTTGTACCAACTTACACCTCCATCAGCCACTTACTCACCCAGAGCAATCTCTCTGAACAGCCACCAGAGTTCCAGGTGCTGGGGACTTGGTGGAGAGCCAGGCAGGCAGGCCCCTGCCCTCAGGGAACCTCCACGCTGGGGTTATGTGGCGACAGGTGGAGGAACTGCGGGACTCCAGGTGCTGACAAGCACAGAGAAGAGAACAGAACACACAGGCAGTGGGGACAGCCTCTCCAAGGAGCTGACACTTCAATCAAGTCCTGAATGAGAAAGGACCAGCTGTGTACAGAACCGGAGAAAGAACTTTCTAGAAAGAAGGAGAAGGAGCTGGGCAGTGGTGGCTAACTTTCACATGAGGCTCTGCCTCTGCTCCTGGGTTTCTCCACAAGGCTCTCATGGTACCATTGCATGAGGGCGCCCCCTCGCTTCGTGAGGACGGTAGACTGTATCCGTCTTACCCGATGCTGGGTCCAGGCAGAGGGGAGGGTGGTCCCGGGTAAAAGGGATATTGGCAAACCAGATGGTGCTCTGGTCCCTGGCCTGTCTGTATCCTGAAAAATCCACACAGAGCTCGGAACCCTGGAAGCAAAGTGGAAGGGCTTTACTGCAAGTGAAGATTTGGAAGACTTTGATCCAAATCAAGGGGCAGGATTTACATGACAGATGACAGTTACGATCTACAGAGACATGCATGCGATTCGGTTACTCAATTACAGGAATTTTCTTTATTTTTTGCCAGACCTAGTCTAAATATTTATTATGAAAAAGACCTAGCAGGGGAGTTGAGACCCTCAGGTTATATTTATATTCAGCCTCAGATTCCGTTTTCCCCTCTGTTGCAGATGTGGGAATATTAACTAGTTTAATAATAGGAACTCAAGGGATTAGGGCCATGGCTACAGCGTGTGGCTGTGCCACACTGATTCTGTAGGCGGTTTCCTTGGTTTTTATCTCTACTTTGCAAAACAGAAGACGCTCACAGCCCCTAAAATCACTCATGGGCACTCAGGTCTGTCTCTAAGGTATGGGATGCCCTGCCGTGCTCTAAGACATCAGTGCCACGGTGATGGGTGGCTTCTAGAACATTTGATAGAGGACATACGTCTCCTAGCATGATCAGCATGCTGTTTCACGGAACGGAGGGTACAGAAATCACTCCCCGCAAAGGGCAAAGGGAGAGAAGGGGATGGCACGTGGCCTCTGACTAGCGGAATCCAGCCCCATGCTCCTGGGGGCGCAGAGGAGAGACGATGGGTAAAGGCAGCCACTAAACTCAGTCCTAGGACCCTGAACAACACCAGCCTGGAAAAGCTGTTTAGAGTAACGCATTAACAATACCAGTAAAAATAAGGCAGCTTTTTCTCAGCAGTGTTCTCCCTAGAAAGAACAAAACATCCTCACACACAAATCCCTGAAGTCCCCAGATGTTTGCAATTTCCCTTAAGAAAGGACTCAAATTAGTGGGGAATTTGGCCGTAAGAAAACAGAGTGCAGTTGCCCCCCAGCCCCCGGCCCACGCCACGCCTCAGTCCAAGTGATGTCGAGAGTAATCAGGTCTCCTCTTTCAGACTGTCATAATCGCAATTAAGTCTCGAAGCCCCAGGTCGGGGCCAGGTGCACGGGTGCATTTAACGCCACAGATATTTCAGAAAAGGCAAGAAGCGTGAAATTTATTTGATGCCTTGACACAAAACCACTCTGCCATCGTGGAGGAGAATGAAAGGTGTGAAGATTAAATAAATTAACCCAACTCTCTGAGAAGTGCCATTGTTTAAGACTTCAGCAGCCGTCCTCATCGTTTCTGGAAATTAAAACAATCAGGACAAAGCAGAGAAATAGGGGGGAAAGTGCAGAAGCATCTTTTCCTTGCAGGGAGGAGAAATGTGCCCCAGGACAGGTGACATGGGGACAGACAGCCCAGGACCCCTGGCCGCCTGATGTTACCAGCTGCAGCTGCCCATAGACTGCCATCTCACCTGCCCCTGCCCTGGGATTCAGAGCTGCACATCCTGATCACCAGCATGTGAGAAGACATGGCCCTTTCGTTAGTGCTTAACCAACGTTGTCAGTCTCCTAATCACTTCAGTAAAATATAATTAATTACGAATAACAGGTGGAGATGTTTACATGAGCTGGAGATTGCACACTAAAAGTTTCTAGATTTTTTTCTGATAAACTACGGCCTGCAGGCATTTTGTGGTTATATCTAGATAAAGGGAGCAAACTTCTCCATGGTCAAAGGTGTTGCTTCTCCCTTTGCCCTTTGAGTTCAGGGGATACAGACGATTTAAGTCTCTTATTATCTGTGCAGGAAAAGTGAAAAGTGTCCTGTGCAAAATCAGGAGCATCAACTGAAGTTCCTGGTGGGAAGGTTCATACCTGGGAACGCGGGAGGTGAATGGGGCCCCATGCGAGTGCATGCCACCTGGAGGACACTGGCAGCACAACACACTCTGAGGTCTGGGCAGAACTCAGTTCGGGGAAAAGACTCCATCCTGTTCTCTAAACCCAGCTTGCACATTTCCACGAGCTATTTTGACTGGAGTTAATCAATGACACTGCTAGTGAGGCACAATGTAGTCACTGTTCAGAGTGCCCTGATCTCTAGAGAGGTGACCAACACCTCAGAGTATGACGACCACCCAAGAGAAGCAAGCAACAGCTGGTACTCAGTGCCACCCCTACCCCCACCACATTCAGAAACAATGAGCTGCATTAAGTTTAGGCACACACTAAAACACCCTCAAACTCGTAAAGGTGTATTTGCTCAGGTAAGTGCAGCCCAGAAGTTGGCAATCCAGGAGGATTACAGTGGCCAGGTGGATGGCACAGACCCAGCCTCCTGTTTTTCTGCTGTGTGTGTGTGTGGTTTCCATCGTGAAGGTCACCTCATGGTCCAGGGTGGCCACTGGACCTCCAGCCATTACTTCTATGTTCCTCACAGGAAAAAGGGAAAGAGGTGGGGCTGGAGAGGGGGTAGGAAAGGAAAAGGAAAGGAAAAGTTGCAAAATTAACTTTCCAGGAGCCCACAGAATATTTCCACTTAATTGCACTGGTCAGCATGTAGTCATGGGCAACACCTCGCTGTAAGGGAGCCTGGGAAATGAGCCCTCTTCCTGGGGAGATTATCATCCCAAGTAAACTTGTGGTTCTGCAAATAAGGAAGAAGGGGAAAGTGTTTTCTCCCACAAACTCCACCACAGTGACCAGGGGAAAGTGGCTTAGTCATTCTCTCTCTTCATCTGTAAATTGTCCTGACACCTGTATCAGGTACGATGATGTGTAAGTGTATGCTTTAGACTGAAGCTTGGTGGGAACATTCATTATCATAGAAATCCATCTGTATTATATAGCTAAATATCTGGAAGAAAAGTTCTACAGGGTGGCTTCCAGCCTTCACAAATGACATCTGGGCAACCGTCTACTGGCCTCCCATGGCATATCTGCAAACAAGATGGCTAAGGCAATCCACCATTAAGTGTTTCCAGAGCTGGTCAATCCATGTCCCCAGCATCATTGCTCACACATAGCTGTGGCCTGTCCCCTGGTACCCCTTCTGCTTTCTCCACGAGCCTCCATTCCAGGAGGATAAGGCAGGGCTGACCCTCACACGTACCTGGGCCTCAGCTGTGGGTCTATAACCCAGGCCTAGTCCCGGTATCTACCCCTGGCCAATGAATTTAGACAAGCATATCATTCTGTCCAAAGCTGGGCCAGACAGAGTGACATTTCTGTTGCAGTTATGGGAAGAGGCTGGGAATCTAAAAGGTCAGGATATATTTCAATGCCCACCACGCAAAGAAAACATGTTCAAGAGACAGAGATTTGGTCACCTGGATCTAGCCACACCTGAAGCCAGGATATCCCTACCCTTCAAGGTAGGTGAGGCTCACACTGGCATGAGTTGGGTTTCTCTCATTTGCAAACAAAAGAGAGGCCATACAGCAGTCATGACAGCCTATGGCGGGGTGGTGTACAGTGGTGAGATTGTGGCCTTGCTTTCTTTGGCATTAAAAAAAAAAAAAAAAAAAAAAAATCTTGGATGATTTCTACTCAGTTCAGGGTAAAACCAGTGACTGAGGCCTGAGATGTACCAGGCACAGAGCTGAAAGACGCTGCCCTTTTGAAGACTCACAGGACACTCGTTGGTGGAGCAGTTCACAATTGCATTTTTGAAATTCTGGGTGAAAAGTACAGGAGGAGACCCATGTATGGGTCACACTAAGGAAGGGATGGGTGAATCTGCCCAAAAAAGGCAGCATGTCTGGCCCGTGCCAAGAGTGAGGCTGAGAGGCCCATGCGATGGGACACATGGGGTCTCAGGGACCGTGCCGGGAACTCTGGATGTATCTCAAGGGCCAGGGAAGCATTGCAGGCTGTTAAACGGGGCAGAGGGCAACAGGATCACGCCTGTGTTTTGGAGAGTGTGAAAGAAGATTTGAAGAAGGCAGGCGAAGGTAGGGACAGCCTTCTTACGCTGCTACAGGGACATGGAACCACAGGGCAGGCGGGGCTTGCATGGCCCGGGTGGAAAGGTGAGGACAGGAAATGGGGCAGGGGTGGAGGAAGCAAAAAGAACAAGGAGGTGCTGGTGGAAGTGGCACTGGAGCTGGGGGCTGACGAGCAGGTCCTGTAAGCCCAGAGCCAAACTGGAGGCAGGGCTGGGTCAACCCTGAGGCCTGTGGCGCTGCTGCCACCAGGAGCCACTCTGTCCCATCAAGAGACCTGAAGATGTTTCCCACGTCCCCACCACCGCCCACCACTATCACCATGTGGTTCCTCCCCGTGGGCTCATCCCTGTGGTGGTGCCTGTGTGTTCCAGATGGTGCAGAGACAGGGAATGGAGCCTGTGTCCCCGTGAGACTGTGAGCCCTCCAGGCTCACAGGGACAACAGAGGAGGAGGGAGAAACAGACCTTGGACATCAATCCTGAGATCTGGAGGCCTCCTTGGCTCATCTAGGCTGCTGGAGGGGCAGAACTCTTTCCCTGGCCTTTGTCAGAGCTCAGCCAACCTTGTCACAATGTCACCTCCACCTGGTATCAGCACGAATGGGTTCCATGCTTCCAGTCCTTTGAGCAGACCTGGTGTACTCAACAACTCTAACTTCTGGGAGGTGCTGTAATCTCAGGAAAGTTCTGATCCCAGAGCATCGACTTTTGACAGATATAAAAACATTCGTGTCTCCAGAAGTTTCTGCAGATTGAGAACAGCCACCTCCCTCTGGAGAAGCCCCTGAGGACCTGGGGTTGCTCTTTTGCCATCAGAACTGAGCCTCGGAGTGAAACCACTCTGCTGTCCACACTGAGGACCAGGCCGTGACCTCCCTCTAGAACAGCTACCCCCAAGAGTGCTCTCTGGCTGTAAGGAGACCTGGTCTAAGAAAGGACAGACAGGGTCCAGGAGAGAGGTGGCCCACCTACCCATGCTCGCTCCACCCTGGGACATCCAATGCAGCTGTCTTGGGGGGTCCCCGGAGCAAGAGTGTGAGAGAGCCACCAGGCTCGGGGCCGGTGTGCCGTGCTCAGCCCCTCAGCCACTGCCAGGGGAAGGCGATGATGTCTGTGAGACCCAGGAGGGTAGGTTCAGAGACCCTTTCCTGTCAGTCTCCATGGCCGGCAGCACACCTGGGAGCAGGAGCTGGTTGAAAAGGTGTTGAGTGACAAGTTGGAGCTGTTAAGGACTTCTCGAGTGATGGATGTCAGCTGTGAGTGAGGGTGCACACGGGTCCACTGGCCAAGGCCCACTGCGAGGCTGGCAGACAAAGCGATGCACCCAGGTGCCTCCGCGCAGAGTTCCAAGGAGTAGGAGAGGCTTTTTGGGGTGGGGCGAGGGCTGCGGTACAGGTGCCATGACGGGCCACAGGTTGGCAATTGTGGAAGCTGGAAGAGGGACCAGGGGGCTCGGGATACTGTTCTCTACAATTGAGTATGTTTGAAAATTTCCATGAAAAAATATTTTTAAAAACTGAGCAGGTCTTTTGCCCCTAAGCAATTGTAAGGTCCCAATTGGCAAGCCCAGTCTTTGAAGACACTCATAGGAGCCCAGTGCCAGGCTCACTGGACAGCACATGTAGCCCATGTTGACAGCAAGAGGCCTCCAGGACGAGAGGCTGCACACTCAGAAAATGCTGGAATGGATGGAGTGCAGCTTCCAGGAGGCAGCCAGGCAGGACAGGGCCTGCTCAGCTGGTCCACAGGGAGTGACCTGCTCTGGTGCTCGGTCACCACTGCTGGTGCAATCAGGTGGACGCTCAATGGCTGAAGCAAGGACAATGTTTATCTGAGAAGTGAGTGGAGGGGAGGCTTTCTCCTGCGTTTACACGGCCATCGTGAGATGCAGATGGTCCCACTTCACCTTGTTCTAGAGAGAAGGCCAGTGCGTGGGAGGGAGGGGCAGGGATTTTAGCCCAACATCCAATAGTGGATCGCATGGCCTCCTGAAGCTCCTGGGTTTTGGGGGACAGTGGCTGAGCCCCGTGGTCCTGATTAGGACCGAGAGTGAGTGAGAGACCATCTCCAACCACTCTCACTGTATGACTTGGGAGAGTTGGCATCACCGACCAAAATAATCATACTTGAGCCACTTCCCCAGCTCCATGTTTGGGAATTGCCACTTTATCTGTAAAGAGCCAGCTAGTAGATATTTTAGATGCTGAGGGCCGTATGATCTCTGTGGCAACTACTCCTCTCTGCTGCTGTGGTATAAAAGCAGCTGCAGAAAACGCATGGCGGATGGTTGTGGCTGAGTGCTAATAAAACTTTATTTATCACTTACAAAAACAAATTTGGTGGCCCTACTTCCAGTCCTAATCCAAGCTGTCAGCCACATTATGAGGTTAAAGACAATTGAAGATCCAATTAAATCTATGAAATCATCCCAAACACGTGAAATTAATAAGACTATTTGAAATTTAATAATATCTCACTAATATAATATAATATATAATATATTGTAATATAATAATAATATATCTCATTAATGATGAAACTTCACCCAAAGTGTGTTTTTGTGCCTTGAGATAATAATACGATAGTAAGACCTTTACAAGCTAAGCGTTTAGAATATTAGTAACATTATTAACAATGCCATATTTGTATTATGTCGTGGTACATAATATACATTATTAGCAATGCCATATGTATTAATAATGCCAAATATATGTGCGCATTCATACATATGAGCAAACAGGTTCTTACACTGTTAATAAATTAAAAATTTTTTAATCCTTTAACACGTCAACTTATGTTGTATGTTTTTACTAAAAAACAGTAATACAGTAGTTCTTGTCATAATTTATAAAATAACTAATATCTGCATTTGGGGATTAAGCAATCAAATGTTTTTTCTGGGGTTTAGAGACCACTGGTCCAGTGGTAAGTTCCCCAGCATTTTTTGTTTTTACAAAGTTTTGAGATTTCAGGATTAGAAAGGGGCGAGGACATGAAGGTGGACCCCCCTCCCCACCAGGAGCTCCTGGAAGGCCCAGCATTTGCAGGATGGCCACGGGGCACAAGTTGGGGCCAAGGGGCTGCCAATGGTTCCAGCCCGGTGGCTTCTGACTTATCCCTAACTACAGATGTGGTTTTTTGGCTCATACAATGCTGTGTGTTTTTGTCTTTGTATTTTTAAATATGAAGTTGCCAACATTTAAAAATGAAACGATTTCACATAAAAATCTAGGTTTGCTCCTCTGGAGAAGCTGGAGTGCTCGCCCTCCCCGGGGGCTCCCTCAGGCCCTGGCCGGGGACGGTTCCCACCTGTCCCCCTGCTCCTTAGTTCCTGCCAGAGGAAAGGGATTTTCTCACTTCTGTACCCCTACGTCTCTATCAAAGTGGAAACATGAACGAAGGAAGAAGGCCTAGTCTTTCGAGCGAGGTAGGAACGACCATCTTCCCTTGAGGAAATGGAGCCATTCCTGGAACTGGGCTGGTGTGTCGTGCCTGCCTGTGGCTGCTGGACCGGGAGACGGGTAGTGCCCTGGAGAGGCAGGCAGGGGAGGCAATATTAGAACTGAGCCTTGACAAGTGAAGGGAGATGCCAGAGAAGGGCCCATCTTAGATGGAGGGGCTGAGCTCGGAGGCCTGGGGGTGGCCAGAGAGGATGCTCTCCAAGAAAGGCTGGCTCCTCCTGAATCTCCAGTGACGTGACCTACAAATCCCCTGAGGCTGAGGAAATCCTCCTCCCTTTTCTCTCAATCCCAAACATGCAGCACAGTTCCAGATTAATAATAACAGTGATGACGCAATAATTTATGCCAATATTTTCATTATAATATGTATGTGAGATGTGCATACAGACTAATGTCATTGGACCGTACGGGTATGATATGTGGTGATGGTTATTATCATGGCGAGGATGGCGGGTAACACCTACTGAGTGCATGCTTCTTGCCAGCTGCACCACGGACCCATCTTACAGAAGGTGAGAGCCCTGTGACATGTCTGTCTTGGTACTGAATACAGAAGCAGCTGACATTCACCGAGCAGTGTCACAGTGTAATGGTTGACTGCACAGAAGCCAGGTCTGGACAGCTTGGGTTTGAATCCAGGTTCTGCTGCTTTTTAGCTGTGTGATCTTGGACAAGTTACTTATTCTCTCTGTGCCCAATATGTCTTAATTACAGATATCGTAAGAGTATCTACAATTCTCTGGACACTGTATGTGCTAATAGTAGTAATGTGTTGCTTGGACCACAGCCTGGCACACGGCAAGGACTTAATACATGCTGGCATTTGCTGTTGGTAGTGGTGGGGGTGTCAATCATTATCATTATTGAGACTTATCTCTGGCACAAGGCTCAGCTCAATACATGCATCATCTCATTTAATCCTCACAACAACCCAGCCAGCCACCCATCTTATTCTCCTAATAGGACAGAGGAGTTCGAGGTCTGGAGTGATTGGGTCACACAGCCAGAAAGTCTATCTCCAAAATTCAACCACCACACTGTGGGAATGTTCCTTGATGACACCCACAGCAGGGCTCAGCTGCAGGGTTTGCTCAACAAACGTCTGCTAAGTGATGAATGTGCCCCATAAAGATTTCAGGCTTTCGGGCCGGCCCGTGGCTCACTCGGTAGAGTGCGGTGCTGATAACACCAAGGCCCCGGGTTCGGA